>NW_028318157.1:10336818-10638181 GCF_062004578.1 Staurois parvus
AATATGTAACATGTGCAGCACAACTAATGTTTGTTTGCATAGGTGCCCCTGAAGTGTTCATTTAGATTTGTATGTACATGTATGTGGGGGGATGAGGAGTACAACATTTTTTAGGGGGGGTTTAAGTTTCTGGGTGTAACTTAAATTTTTTACGCTTTTGTTACTAATTTTATTTTTATCACATAAAGGACAAAAGGTGCTTTATATGATGCATCTTTTGGTGAGAGTGAAAGGATCTCTTTAATAAGACTTCAAAATGTCTAATACATTCTTAAAGGTCTCATCTGTTCTCCTGTGAAACTAATGGAGTGCAGATCACACTCCATTAGCTTCTTTCCCGTCCATATTGGCATTTTACACATAGCTTCTGGGCCATTTGCAGGAAGAGGAGATCAACAAATGAATGTTCACTGATCTCCCTCCCCTCTCCCCAGTGGCACCCATCATGCTGCTCCTGGGTTCTCTGATGAGTGCATGGAGCCCAGGAAACATGGCTGGGGCACAAATGTTAAATTTACACACACTTTGGTAGCTGCAGGTGCTAAAAATGTGTGTAAAACCTCCCACCACCACTGATGTACTGCATACATCGTTGGCAGTAAAAGGTTAATTTGCTGTTTGAGAGTGTTAGCATGCAAAACTTTGTGTTCTGCCTCAGCTCTGTATTCCGTTCTAACAGGGGCACACTAAAGCAGTTAATTGCCCCTTATGTCTATGGGATTGTAGAAAAGGCTGATTCACTTAGGATTCCTCATTCCAGCCAGCTCCAGTGCTCTCCTCCTCAGCCCAAAGATCTGGCCTGTGTAGGCATAGGTATGGGGTTCAGGTTCCCAATGGTGCAAGAGCTGCACTGAACCCTGCCTGGTCATGGTTTGTGGACTGGATGCATTATTTGCACCATCATTGCATACAATCCAGTGCCATTCACATCGTATTGTATGCTTAGGAGGCTAGAGTGCAACCAGAGCCAGTCACAGCTCAAGCTGGGTACATACCAAGGTCGGACTGAAAACTCATGGGGCCCCCGGGCAATAAAAAATAATGGGACCCCCTGTGTTTCCGACTACACTCAAGCCAAAGCAACACCCACACAACACCCCACCTACATATTTCAGCTCAGCTGCATAGAAAGGGCATTAAAAATAATTAAAAAAATAAAACGTTGTGAGGTCCCCTCCACCATTCATACCAAGCCCTTTGGGTCTGGTATGGGTTTTGAGGGGAACCCCCCCGCCTAAATAAAAAAAAATGGAGTGGAGTCCCCCCCAAGATCCATACCAGACCCTTATCCGAACATGCAGCCCAGCAGGTCAGGAAAGGGGAAGATGAGTAAGCACTCCCGCCCCCCTTCCTGAACCATACCAGGTCACTCCCCCCCAAAGCACCTTGTCCCCATGTTGACGGAGACAATGGCCTCTTTCCCACAACCCTGGGCTGTGGTTGTGGGGGTCTTTAGACAGGGGGCTTATCGGAATATGGAAGCCCCTTTAGCAAGGGGGCCCCCAGATCCCTGCCCCCCCATGCAAATGAGTAAGGGGTACATGGTACAATACCCATTCACAAAAAAAAGTGTAATGTGAAAAAAAGACAGGAGACAGTTTTCAACAAAGTCCTTTATTAGAAAAATAAAAATAAAAGAATATCCCTGAAGTAGATCCAACGTCAATCACAATGCCCACCGCAGATGCCTCTACCCCCCAAAAAAAGGCTCTGTTCCCGATTTTGACTGCCAGCCATCTGCCTGCTCTGCTGGCTTGACAGTTCTTAAATATGTAAGGGTCGGGGCCACCCAGTGGCATCACGTGTAAGGTCCCACCTCCTTGTGCCATCATTGGCCCAGCATGCCCCGGTTGATGATGCCACAAGGAGGTGGGGCCACACATGTGATGTCACTGGGTGGCCCCACTTCTTGCATATTTAAGAACTGTCAAGCCAGTGGAGCAGGCAGATGGCCGGGAGCCAGCGTTGGGAGAGGAGCCTTTTTTTTTTCTCGGGTAGCGGCAGAGGGCATCATGATTTATGTTGGGGGGACATTCTTTTAATAAAGGACTTGTCAAAGACAGTCTCCTGTCTTTTTTCAAACTACAGTTTTTTGTGAATGGGTAGTGGTACCATGTACCCCATACTCATTCACATGGGGGGGAGGCGGGATATGGGGGCCCTCTTGTTAAAGGGGGCTTCCGGATTCCAATAAGCCGCCTGCCTGCAGACCCCTAAAACCACCAGCCAGGGTTGTGGAGAAGAAGTCCTTGTCCCCATCAACATGGGGACAAGGTGCTTTTGGGGGGGGAGCCCCCTCCACCCCAAAGCACCCCCCCATGTTGAGGGCATGTTGCCTGGTAGGGTTCAGCAGGGGGGGCTTGCTCGTCCCTCCCCTCTCCTTACCTGCCGGGCTGCATGCTCGGATAAGGGTCTGGTATGGATTTGGGGGGGACCCCACGCTATTTTTGTAACATTTTGGCGTGAGGCTTCCCCTCAAAATCCATACCATACCTGAAGGGCTTGGTATAAATGGAGGAGGGAACTCACAACCTTTTTTTGTAATTATTTTTTTTACATTCAGCTGTCAGCAAGGAACCCCGCTGACAGCTGAAACATTAACTCATAGTTTTCACTACTAAAATACCGAATAACTTGATAAAATAACTTTTTATATTTTAGTAGCAGTTTTTGGTGATCTCAAATGTTTTTTTTTAAATGCTATGCAGTATCCTACTTCATACTCGGATGCGGTAAGATACCGCTTAGTGAATTGTGCCCAGTGAGCCTCTCACCAGGCCCCCTGCCGACCCCGGGCCCTCAAGCAATGCCCGAATGGTCAGTCCGTCCCTGGTACATACATACAGTTTTTTTTTCTTTTTTTTGTTCAACCAGCAGGCTGAATGGAAAACAAACTTACAGAGATTCCTCATCAACACAAGTGATCTCTCCCGCTGAGACATTGGGGTTGATTTACTAAAACTGGAGAGTGGAAAATATATTGCTCCTCTTCATAGAAACCAATCAGCTTCCAGGTGTTTTTGTCAAAACTTAACTGAATAAGAGAAGTTAGAAGCTGATTTACTACCATGCCAGGTGCACCAGACTTTGCACTCTCCAGTTTTAATAAATCAACCCCTATGTGTTCTGACAGGGGGACTCCATTCCCCCCCCTACAGACACCAAATCAGTGCTTGCAGCCACTGGCTGTGAGTGCTGATTGAAAGCTCTTTGTAAAGCATTCCCTTTCAACAGAAGCCAGTCATTAGACTGGCTCCTGTTTAATAGACAGCTGTACACATGAACTGAACCGGTCAATCTTTGGTCCATGTGCACCAGCCTTTACAGAAAAGCTGTGCTGGACCAGTTGCAGTGCTGAAGGGAGCCTGCTAGAGTGAAAAATAAGGTAAGTATTTACACCCTAATCCTGGATTAAATGAGCAGCCCCACTGCAAAAGATGGATTTTTACATTTTTCTGGAGTTGGGCTTTAAATGTTATACTGGAAATGTGACCTTTATTTCTATAAAAGTACAAATCTTGCTGGACTGCATTGGTTAGCATTGTAAGAACAAAGCATTTTATCCTCTGGTCTTTCCTTGTTCGGTTCTCCATATTTATATGCAAGTGTGTGAAGAAAGGGCAAAAACCTATATTTTCAAGGTGTAGCAATGTCTAGCCGGAAAGACTACTTCAGTGCAAAAATTTAGTATGCATCATTACAGATGTCACCACCAGTAAGATTTAATACATAAACTCATTGCCAAGTTAATTTAGCTGAGTTGTAGCCAGGAACTGAGTGCTTTGGAACCTAGCCATAATAAAAAAAAATTTAATAACAGCATTTATAGGTTCAGAAAGCGTAGATAACAATTTTTTTTGCTTTTAGATTTAAAAGAGGAATATAGTCTACAAACTGTTCTTTGTGTGGACAATATAAAAGAGTTAACTCTTAAATGTACCTCTAAGAACCTTATAAATATTACATACCTTTTGAGGCTCCGTTCACACCAATGTGTTTTTTTTAAACTTTTTGCAGAAATGCACTCCAGTTCATTTAACATGTTTTCCTATGGAACATGTTCACATCTATGCTTTTTTGAGCTGCTTCATTTTTGGAAAGGGTCAGGAACTTTTTTAAAAGCAAAAAGCAGTGTTTTTGCTACAATAGAGTTCAATGGAGAAACTGATAAAATGCATAGTAGTGCGTTTTTGTCATGTTTTGCATTTTTATTCTGCCCAGCAACAAAAAAATTCCACTTTAACAAAAAAAAAAGAGCTGAACGAAATGCGGTAAAAATGCATCAAAAATGTGTAGAAAAAAAAATGTAGAAAAATGGAAAACAAACAGCAAAAAGCACTGGAGAAAGCATTAAACATAAAATGCATATATGTGAACCAAGCCCTAATAATCTTGTAGTTTTCTGTACTAGCAAATTTTAAGTAATTTTTGTGTGGAGAATGAAAGTTTTGATTCACAGGTACTTTTCATTATAGTTTCCTAGGTGGGGGTTCAGATTTGCAACAGTGCAAGTTTCACTTTGAACCCTGATTGTTAATGGTTGAGGAGCAGATTTCACTCCTGCAGCACCTAGTCTACATTTATGACAACATTATTATAACCAATAAAATGTATCTTTAGTAACTCCTAAACCTTCAATTATAAAGATGCACGTTGATTATAGCCTCAGTATTATTATTATTATTATTATTTTACAGGATGTATATAGCACCAACAATATAAAGGAAGAAATTACAGTAACAATACAAAAAATACAAGAGGGCCCTTCTCATAAGAGTTTACAATCTAATAGGGTGGGGCAAGTGGTACAAAAGCTTATAACTGTGGGGATGAGCTGATAGGCTTCCCTGAAGAGGTGAGTTTTCAGGAATCGCCTAAAGGCAGCCAGAGTAAGAGACAGACATATAGACTGAGGTAGAGAGTCCCAGAGGATGGGAGAGGCTCTGGAGAAGTCATGGAGATGAGTGTGGGATGAGGAGACGAGAGCTTGAGAGCAGGAGGTCTTGGGTGGACAGTTTGAATGATACTTATAGGTAAGTGTGTGATGTAGCTTAGAGCCTCAGTATACCCTGATTTTAAAATTTTTCATACCTTGAAAACTATAACACTCTACCAAGACTGGCATTAAAATGAGTGTGCTGTGCACTAAATGATCATAAACAATAATCAATCAAATAAATACTGCTTCATAAAAAATGTGCATAAATTAATTGAAATTATATGGGCAGCACAGTGGCTAAATGGTTAGCACTTCTGCCTGGCAGTACTAGGGTCATTGGTTCAAATCCCAACCACAGCACCACCTGCCTGGAGTTTGCATGTTCTCCCTGTTCCTGCGTGGGTTTCATCCAGGTACTCCGGTTTCCTCCCACACTCCAAAGACATGCTGGTAGGTTAATTGGTTCCTGTCTAAATTGGCCCTAATATGAATGTGAGTTAGGGACCTTAGATTGTACACCCCTTGAGGGTTAGGGACTGATGTGAATGTACAATATATGTATGTAAAGCGCTGTGTAAACTGACAGCGCTATACAAGTACCTGACCTAAATAAATAAAAATAAATACAAATGATACAAGTCCACATTCATGTGTTTCTCCAAAAATGGCATCCACTGGGATTGGAGAACAGTCCAATCGAGGATGCCATTTTTGGAGAAACAAGCATCGGGCGGAGCTTTCTGTGACATCACCTTGTTCCAGCCAGTGGTCTGACACCACGGGAATTTTAAATGTTTACACTGCCTTTATGCACCTTATCTATGTAAGTGCAATACTTCCTAGCATGATATGGAAAGCTGTCTGATGTGATGGATTTGTTCAAATGAACCTGCAGTTGTCCATTCATCTCATATTCATCTCCTTGATATGGCTAACTAGGGTGTCAGTGTGGGATCCGAACACCATCTGCTCGTTTGATCTCTTGATTGGAGATCAAAGTGTCTGGTAAGAGGCTGTTTTTTTTTTCTCAAGCATTTGTGGACACATATTCACTTTCCGTTGGAGAATTTCTGTAGCACACAGCACTGTGTTATTGTATTTTGGGACTTTTAATTATTTAATATATGAATGTGGACTTATATAATTTCAATTACTTTATTCACATTTTTTATGTAGCAGTATTTATTTGATTGATTATTGTTTATGATCATTTAGTGTACAGCGCACTAATTTTTTATATGTTTTGTATTTCCTGGTGTTCAGGGAAAGAGTAGCAGCAGTTCACTAATTGTTTCACTATTGTTTCAGAATATATATTTTTTTCACACATTTATTCACATCTTGTTTTGTCTGGGGTGTAGTGCAGGTTTTTCCCCTTTTTTTCTGTATTATATGAAGTAAGCAAAATATTTTATAGCATGAATCAATGTATGGTATTTATAATCAAAACAAATTTCTGTTTGTCTGATGCCTGCATATTCTGACATGAACAAAACAAGAGGCAGTCTATGGCCTTTAGTCTTTTAACGCATCCTGACCTAGCTGAAACATAAATCATGAAAACTGTCATTGTGCTTATTAAATCACTCAGATATAAGAACGATTTAAAATGTGTGAATGCACAGTAAAATCCACAGGTGCCTCTTAAAAGCAGCTCAGATACAAAAGACATTTCTGACAGATAATAATTCCTAAAAATTCATTTTTGTATATGTACAATCTTGTCTACTTTCCCATTTATTCATATGTCAGGATATTATATCTGCTCACATAAAGAGTCATAAGTGATGTGTCCTTGTTCTCACACAATCCAAACTTTCAAGAGCAACTCCAGCACTGGGGATGAGATTCAGGTCAAGCAGGGTGAGCATGTCATGGTGAACACAACCCATTTTTAGAGCACATAAAAGGCAACCTACCCCTACCATTCCCTGTCATTCCATGCCATAGCAATATACCGTACTACCAAAAATCCACTTCCTGCTCTTTAAACATTGGTCAGATGGCTTAGATTGGCCAATACGAGGGTGTTCAATCATCTTAGCTGTGATAAGGACAGGAAATGCTTCTGATAAAGTACATAGTAGTGATGAACAAACAAAGCAAAGTTAAAGGGTAAGGTCTCCTTTAAAAAAAACAATAACTGCACATATTTTTGCAGCAAAAAAAATGTGCAATTATTTGTTTTCTCAATAGTCAGAAGAGGATTGTGCCTATGATCAGCAGGTTGTGGTTGCAATATCACATTCCTGCAGACACTGTTTACAGCTTTCTGCCCATACCTCTGTACAGGCTTTCTGTTTGAAATCTGTAGGAAGTGTCAATGAACTATAAGAATGCTCACCAGTGCCCTCGCTGTTCATTGAGAACTACAAGCCGTCTGCCCCAGTGGAGATGGGACTTGTAGTTAATTAACATGAATCTGTGAATGAATGATGTAGTTGTGTAGGTGGAGCCCCACGCAGCCAAACTGTTTTATAATTATAACAGCATGTATGGGAAGAAGAACCCCCAGCTGCTGTCACAGGGGAAATTGGGGGGTGCAGGTGCTATATAGTAACATGCTACACCGTAGACACAAATATAACATGTAACATGTTACTAAATGTGAACTTTAGGTTCATTAGACTTTCGCCAAACAATTGAAAAAAATCATCAATCCCTGGACTCAACTGAAATCTATGGTAAGCAAAAGCAAATCTTGTTATTTTTATTCTGGCCCAGTTCGCAAGTTTTTTGGATAAATAATGCCATGGGTTGATGAGTACTGCCTTAGGGGACATGTGCCAATGCAAAAAAAACTTTTACTAATACTATTTAGGTGGAAGTAGTTTTTTCTTTAAATACATCTTAAAGGGCAACATTAAAAATACTAAGAGTCTTTTAATCAGTTTAGCACCAGAGCAATTTTTTTTATTCTTCCGCAAACATGTAAAAATCTTAATTTTTGGCAATAAAATTGATAAACCCCCAGTGTCACGGATCCACGGTTGCCACCACCAACATGCGACAATCGCACGACCACGACTAACAGTAATACGTCACGCCCACGGCATCAGACCCCAGACCTTCTCACCAAACTCATGACCGAAGGACCGGCCGATCTAAAACCACAGTGTGATGTGCGTAACAAGGCCCCACCCAGCTGCACCCTGCACAGCGATTGTCCAGATAATGGGCTACAATCGGTGCCTGCAGCCTGAATGCGCTTGTTACTGGGTCGGGTTAATTACGCAACTAACCCTTCTACTGCTACCACCGTCTTGAAATGTACAGAGAAGACGGACTCTGTCAGAAATACACTATAATGATTGAAAATCACCTGTCCAATATGGTCAATTGGGCAGGGAATAAACAAACACAGTAGTGTCTCTTCAAAAGGCAGGAATTCGTGAATTGCAAGTAAGCGCTTAGAAACAGTTTAACACTTTCAAAAAGAAAGATTTATTACTAAAAGAGTCAAACAGGTGCAATAAAATATTTACAAAGAGATGTCACAAAAATATATATATATGTATATAAAGACACAGCAAAGAGATAATTAGGAAGGAAATTACAGGGTTAAGTTACTTGCCCTTAGCCTGGGTTTGCAGATCCAAGTTGCAGAGCAGGATGATTCTTTATCTCCTCCTTAGATGTTAGCTGGGAGATCTGTGTACAACTCTCACTCTCAGACTTGCTATCCTGTCTCTTTTTAAAATCCCCCTGGCAAGGAGGGGTGGCTCTGTGTCTGCCCAATACAATATGTTGGCCAGGATGTCAGTGGACTCTCAGTTAAAACTAACAGCTTCATATTCCATGACATGAAACATACAGTTGACCTGAGGAATGTTCAATTCTCTTTTAAGTCCGGGAGAGAAGCCATTATCTGTTTTATGATGGGTGAAAAAGGTTACACTTACACAAACGGCTGGTACCAAACTGGGGATGCTTAACCTGGGCTGACCCACACCATCTGTCAGGAGATAACGTTTGCCTCTCAGGACTGGAGGGAGGTAGGGAGTGTGAACAATTTCCCTAAAAGAAAAGAAAAAGGGGAGCTCCGCTTCTAACTCTGATGAGCAAGTTTGCTACACCCAGAACATTATATGTTTTCTGAAAGCAGAGGCTCTGTAGAATATAAAGATGATAGTTGTTAACTTTTATGTCACATGTTATGTTGCAACTGTTTATTAAACGCACATTTTCAGGAAAAAAATAGCATAAAATTAATTTTAGTGCATAAAAAATATAATAACATTTTTGGTTAAAATATAAAAGATGAGGTTGCATTGAGTAAGCAGATATCAAACATTACATGTCTTAAAATTGCGTGCGTCAGCAATGTTGCCAAAACCTACTGTTCCCAAAAATCACCATAGGCGACGCTTTAAAAGCCTTTACAGGTCATCAGTTTAAAGTTAACTGGGGGCTCTTGTGCTAGAATTATTGTTATCACCCTGAGGTTTGCAGTGATATGCCACAAGTGTGGTGTGACTGCAGTTTACATATGTGTGCACACTCTGGGCTTGAGTTTGCGCAGGTGTGCGAGGCAATTGGAATTAAAAAAAATGTTAATGTATTTTATTATAATTTTATTTTTTTTTAAATTTTTACTTGATTACTATCACAAGGGGTTAATAAATGCCTTTATAGCATTGGACAGGTGACAGGTACCCTTTATGAAGACATTAGGGGTCTAATAGACCCCAATGTCTCCCATGCCCTTCACACCATCTAACCAAGCACAGATTGGCTTGGTTAGATGTGTCCCCTGGCTGTACTGGCCAGCAAATGATGCATCTGAAACCAGAAGTGACATCACTTCCAGTTTCATTGTTTGATGTGAGATGAAGGCATGGATTTGTCTTGGTCTCACAAAGCTCTCCCTCACCTAGCCTGCGGTTATGTTCCTGAGCTCTAGTAAGAGCGGGAGAGCCAGGGAACCATGGGAGGAGGGGCGTGTGGCACTGCTCTGCTGGCTCTGTGAAAGTGATGTGGCAGCTATGGAGCTGCCACATCACTTTCACTTTCAAGCTGGGAGCCAGCTGAACAAAAAACACAAGCTGATGGCTGCAGCTGTGATTAAAGGTTCACTCTTTGGACATACTGTACATAGTACATCCAAAGAGCTGAACTGGTTAAGCCAAATGCTCGGAGTGATGCTTTAAACCTACATATGAAGTGGTGTACCTATGCGATGTACTAAAGCAAAAGTGACATTTGGAAAGAAAAAGAAAAAAAAACATTTGCCACCAAATGACATTTCCCAGGTCACTTCATTCTGTCATTGGATTCCCCTCAACATTCATACCAGACCATTGCCCTTTATATCCCCTGCTTAGTCACCTCATTTTCCTGTTGATTGAGACATGAACCTCCTCTCTAGAACCGTGGCTTGGCCAATGTTGGAGTCTGTGGGGGGAGACTTAGTGGAATCTGGAAACCCCCCTTAGAATAAGGGGGCCTCAGATATCCTCCTCTCCCCATTTGAATGAGTGGTTACTCATTATTAAACAAGATGTTATAGTGCATGTAACTGCAAACACCTTAGTACCTAGCTTGCATTGCTGTCTCTGCCCATGTTTGCTTACATGAAAAAAAAAAAGTTAAGAAAAATGTGAATATATAGCAATTCAGTTATATAGTCTCTTTTTTTTTATCTATCATCATGAAAAAGTAATCATTATAGAATATCACTGTGTCTGTTTCATATCGCTAGCATAGGTATACTTTTCATGTTTATAGAAAAAGGTGAAATAACAAAAAAAAAATTTAGTCGCTAAACACTCAATGTGCAGAAAATAAAATGTCAGTTTTTAAGATAATGCAGTGTGAAACTATAACAAAAGAAGCTCACAAATACTATGAAATTGTTTTGTCATTTCCCAATTTGTAAGACATTGAGGGCTTTAGTTTTACTTTTTCTAACAGTAAACTTTCCTTTGGTTTATGGATTTGTTGTGGCTGCTACTTCCACCAATCAGTTCAGGCATATTATCACTTGATAAAAAATTAGGTGTTGCAGACAGATTGATTATCAAGATTCAGCACCCATAAACTTTGATGGGGTTTATTTTTAAGTTTGGAATTTTCAGAGTTTGAATCTAACCCATACAATACAAATTTGCTTATCCACCACAAAAGTATAATTCACAATTATTGAGGAGCAGCAAGGTTCAATAAATGTGTGAATTATAATTCACACATTTATTGAACCTTGCTGCTCCTCAATAATTGTGAATTATACTTTTGTGGTGGATAAGCAAATTTGTACTGTGGAGCTGCTGCTATCTGCCCTGTGTCTCCCTCCCACTGGATTCTTCAGGAAAGATTAACCCCTTCTACCATTAGAAGCACAGACTCAGGACTGAGGCTTACACATAGAGCATGCTGCTGAGTATCCCAGTAGTCAGACATGTCACTCAGAGCAGCACTTGTATTCACCCCCTTTGCAAGGGGGGAGGGGCAGAGATTGTTTACCTGCAAATAACAACAAAGGGCCAGAAGAGAACTAGGGAAATTAGGAAATAGAATTTGTTTCCCTAAAACTTGCTTAGCTTATGTATATATTGCTGACTATCAGATTTGCAGTGCTGTATTTTTTTTTACATAACTCGGACAACCCCTTTAAGGTTTTTTTTGGCATTTTATATCTTAAATGAACTTATGTGAATTAATTAATAGTAATTTGGACTTTAAATTTGGTTAACAACCCATAATATAAAAAAATACCAAAAATGTAAAAAATTTGATACATTTGAAGACAATTTTGCATTTTGTAGCAAATCATGATGTCTAGGAGTTTTTTCAATATTTTATTTGTTTTCAGCACACCAAAATACATGGAAATTAGATAAAAATAATCAAACAGCTTTTTAGTTGCAGACCTGTGTTATTTCTGCTTTCTGGGACACTACCTAATTTTATTAGCTGAGCTTCCATTTCCCCTATTATATGTGTGCATGTATTTCTATGATGAACCAATACGAAAATGCGTGGTGGTATTTCTACTCTTTAGTGGTGTTGCTTTAGTGGTGTCCATAGGAGTGTATGCCAAACTTACAGGATAGAGAAATTGACATTTTACAGGCAGCCATCCACGTGCTATTAAGGAATAGCATTTCCCTGCTGGTGTTCTGCAAGGCAATGCACCTAGTATACAGTGCATAGCAATCAATCCTGCCCATTTCCATCCAAGACAAAGAATCCAGTTTTAGTATGATGCAGAAAGTCTAGTTGTAAAGAACCTTTCATACATGTGCAGGCCCAGAAAGAGAGAGATTGAACAACCTTGTGGTTGGAAGTATGAGCAGCTTCACTCAGATCTGTCATATATAAAAGAAGTGTTAGTTTTCATTGTTCATTTAATTTGTATATTAGTGATTTTGCCATAGCAGTCCACAGACACACATGATCATGGTAAGTCTTTTGAATAGAAACTTTTAAATATCCATACATAATCCAGTTACCAATACAGAGACTGAACATTCAATGTGCTTTATACTGTAATGTAGGCTGCAGGCACGATGACTGAGTAGGATGTTTTCAATCAAGGTCTTTTTACATCTATATAAACATATTTTATACACTGTGCCTGCTGTGTATTTGAATGGAATTCTAGATTTCCCGGAACATGTCATATGATTAAATTACCAATAAATATTTGAATGTCTTTTAGCAATTGCTTCTTAAATATCTTCATGTTCCAGAGGAAAGGTTTACACTATAATAAGAATTATTTGCTAGTAGAAATAGTTCTGTTTAAATAATGTAGTTTTCTAATATGCAAATTGTATATCTGCATGTGCCAAAAGAGTTCTGGAATGAAACTGAACAAAGGGAACTGTCTCAAATGAGGTAACTATCTTCCCCAAAATCTTCATTCACAGACAAATCCAGAGATAACTCATGGACCTGAGGGAAGCCACCTGATTTCTTAGAGCAAGGCATTTTTCATGGAGGTAGAATTACCTAGGTGGTGTCCAGGAGCAGGCTCAGTTATTTTAAGTGCTGAGCTGGAATCAATGGCAATTTCTGGACATTGAGGAGCAAGCCACATCTCTCCAGAGTGAAAAATATGATATGATAGATATGTTGTGCTGCAAAAGGCCGGAGAAGCAAATCATCCAGGAACCTCAGAAAAAGCATCCCTTTAGAAGGCCCAAAATTGGAATCAGGATCTTTGTGAGTATTCAGGGCCACAAAATGAAAATGAAAGTCTTCCACTACAAACCGTAGGAATGTCTGATGAGGACAAATTGTGACATGTAGGTAGTCATCCTTTATTATATATCTGTGTAGCTTGCGCTAGATATCCATACAAATTCTAACAAAAATATCAAATGAAATTGACAGCAGCACCCACTGATGTTATAATAACAAATAACCAAACCAATCTTACAAAATAAAGGCATCCTGTATGTCCACAGATGCTAGGGAATCCTTTGGTTGGAGAGACACCACCACATCCACTGATTATGATAAAAACTGATTATGTCGTAACTGAATAAACCTGTTGAGATCCAATATGGGGAGGACATTGCTCTAGGTTTCTGAACTGTAAAAAGGTTTGAACAGAAAACTCAAAATTTCTGGTCCTCTAGAACCTAGAATGATCAATCACTGAGAAAGATAATGATTGAGAGTCTGAAAAGCAACAATCTTTTTTAGTAGATCCATAGACACGTTTGAAAGTACTGTATAAATAGCAAAGTGAGGAAACCTCAGATCTCCAATTTTTATCTGTGAGCATCTGTGCAGCAGAGCCACTAGTCTGCTATCTCCCTCTGCCACAAGTCTGCAAATGTCCCCCCACCCATATGAGTGGTGGTGCCACTTCATTGGGAAGGGATCTTAAAATCCAGTTTTGTATGCTTGAAGGTCTAGGACTGGGGTTGTGACTTGGAAGTCGAGGCTTGAGAGCAGTGAAAGAGATGCCTTCTGGACAAAGGAGTAGAAGTAGAGGGAGCAGTCGACCAGAGAGGACTCTTACCACCTGAAATTTTCTGGATATACTTATTCAAGTCTGGCCTGAATAAACATCCCCCATGAAATGGAAAACTCACCAACAGATTTCTGCACACTAATTCTGCAGACCAATATTTTTGTCAAAGAATCCTGTGCATGTATGTGAAAAAAGTCCTAAACACAAAATCTGCTGAATATAATCCTTCAAGGCATCCACAGCAAGACAAAGGACTCAAGGGAAATATGCTGGATGCTCATTCAAATCAGCATCACCACTAGCAGAATCTAATCCCCTGGAGAGAAGACTTACTCCAACCCTAAATATTCTAACAGACTTCGATAGCCACCACCACTGGCAGCAAGGCAGCCCCCACTAAAACAGATGATGCCTTGAACAATGTTTCCAGAAGTTTATCAGAAAAATCCTTAAAAACTGGAACATTGTCCACTGGGCACTAGTTATGGGCCAAATATCCCAGTGTTTGGTTCGCGTTTGAACGTTCAAACCTAACGCATGTTCAGTCATGATCTTCCAACGCAATACAAGTCTATGGGACTCGAACTTGTAAATTCAAAAGTGCCCATTTTGAAGGTTTATATGCACGTTATTGGCTATTAATGCGGTATGGGGACTCAGGTACTGTCCTGAGGGACATGAATCTGTGAATTTGTTTTTTTAAAGTACCGTTTTCTCAGAAAGACAGACATTTAAAAAAATAAAAACAGCTTGAGTTCCCCCTCCAATCCTTACCAGGCCCTTTAGGTGAGGGACCCTACAATAAAAAATAAAAAAAAAAGTGTGTGGGTTTCCCCCTAAAAGCAATTCCAGGCCCTTGATTCCAGCACAGGCCTGATAGGGCTGGAAAGGAGGGGGCGCCCGAGTGCCCTGCCCCCTGCAGCTTACCAGGCCACGTGCCCTCAGCATTGGAACAGTGTCCCCATGATGATGGTGACAAGGGCCCCTTCCCCACAACCCTGACCCGGTGATTTTGGGAGTTTATATAGTGTGGGGTGGAGACTTTGCACTGTGAGAGCACAGTGCATTGTGAGGTGTTTGGTAGGCAAACAGTTGGTGGTGCATTCACACCATAACCCTTTTGAGTTATTCTTGACGGATCAATCAGTGGGAACTTTTGTGTCTGACAAACCTGCAATCACATACAGAAGGGTCCCCTCCATAGGAGAAAAACTTGTCCATAGTGAATTCCTACGAGAAAGGAGGGGTGGTCCCTGCAAAAGATTGGGAACTTTCAGTATGGATCATGTCCATACTGTCAATTTATGGACTCAAGGCCCTATATTATACTACCTAACGCATCAACTTTTCTTCCAAAACACTATGTAAACTGCAAAACCCTCAGGGGTAGTATACCTCATTTGTAAATGTGGATGCTTTTACACTGGAAAAACCAAATTGGAGTTTTGGAGATGTATGTACTGATATATAATCACTATTAGCACTGGACAGGATCCACTTTGGTCCCAGGGGAGGGGATTTCAACAAATCCCTCCTCCAATGGGAACTAAGGTAGATATTCACCCTTAACACCACGGTACCCCCCGCCTCAATGAGGCTTTTAATTTCAAACCCTTCTTAGAAGGTTTCAGCTCAGGAGGATGTGAATTGGACCTTTGAAGGGACTATATTTGTTCACAGTCTTGCTCCTGTATGTGCATATATTAGATAGCATAGAGGTCTAACTATACATAGTCCGCTATGTAAATCATGAGGGGTACCTATGTATTATCTATCTCTGTATCACATTTTATTTCCTATATTAGGAATACTGTATTTGTCAGCTGTATGCTTTGGTAAAGGTTAATGAGCTCATTGCAACATCTTATATGAGTTATATCCCATTCTCCATATATATATATATATATATATATATATATATATATATATATGCTCTAGTTTTAGGAATTAATCAACTCTTTGCCCTGTTTCTTTTAGAGATTATTTGGGTGCATGATTTGTATTATTTTTTTTGTCTGTTATTTGTTACTTTTTTTGAGCCACGGGTCCCCGACTCACCACTGGGTGGCAGCATGTTTTTGCAGCACACTGCCCTGCACATGAGGCCACAGGTGTTGGAGAGCCTTGATCATGCCCTTGTGATGTCTTTCTGTGTTCCTTCTGCCTCTTGGTGGGACAACTGACACATGCGTGTCGGGGGCGTGTGACTTGTGATGTCATCATGTACTTCGGGGCAGGGAGATGCCATGCCGGAGAATCCCACAATGCACGCTGCACCTGCTGAATATCAGCAGTGGGTGTGCTTCTCTCACTCATGGGCTCGATTGGCCACATTGAGAGGCATTCCTCTCAGCTTTTACACATATTACCACCTCACCTTCAGGTATTTGACCACATGGTGTGACACCTGCCAACACTAGCGGTGACTTTTTTATATCAAGCGGGTAAGACATTCTCGGTACCCACTAAACATGGCCCTGTTGCCTATAAATCTCTTGTTGCCTCTTTCTTTGGCTTTCATGGTTATGCTTTCAATTGTATATCTCCATACAGCTTTCGGGGCCTGTTTTCAATGGACCCCTTATTTGGATCCCATTTGTTGAATATACTGCTCCTTTTTTTTTCTGCATGGTCTATGACTATAACTTTGGTAGACAACTGTGGCCTTTAGTATACACCTTATACAGACTAGCCAGATATCCCTGTGGTGGCCTTTTTGGACCCTTGTAGTTGTGTGGCAAACTGTAGGGGCGCTTATGGTGAACTCCTGGCAACTCTAGGTGGACACCGGCCTTTTCCCCTCTCATTATGAGTTGTTTTATCAGCATTGGATATGATCACACTGACATAAACATTGACTGTAAATGCAACCTTTATTGAGCATATACATATTGTATATGGCTCTATCATATTTGTATTTTTTGAATACACACTTATGTACCTTCTTTAACCATTTGCTGACCGGGTAATAGCTGTATGACCACTACACCATGGCTGGCCATTTCTGGGACGACATCATATGTGCTCCTCCGTGCCCTATCTGTGCTCATCAGTGCCCTCCAGTGAGTGCCCATCTGTGCATAACAGTGCTCATCAGTGAGTACACATCAGTGCCGCCTCAGCACTGCAGTTTATTGGTGCACATCAGTGCTCATCAGTTACCATCAGTGCTATCTCATTATTGCATTTTACAAGTGTACATCAGTGCAAATCAGTGCCGCCCTATCAGTAGATCCTCATTAGCACCCATCAGTGCACATCAGGACCAGCATATCAGTGCAGCCTCAGTGCAGTGCATTAGTGCACATCAGTCCAACCTCATCAGCGCCCATTAGTGCAGCCACATCAATTCACATCAGCACCCATCAGTGCACCCCAAACAGCACCCATCTCTTTAGCACCCAGCAGTGCAGCCTCATTAGCACCCATTAGTGCAGCCACTAACATCTGTCCCAGTATGTTTAAAAAAATGTTTTCCTGTGAGGAGGCATACCAAATCCTAAATGACCGATGAGAGCAGTGGGGAGCTCTCTGAGTCTAATTCTGATTTGGATTACAAGCCAGTTTTAAGCAGTGGGTCTGCTACAGAATCAGAGAAGGAGGAAAGTGTGCCACCAAACAAAGGCGTTCTGATGAGGAGCTGGCTACCACAAGTAGCGCAGTGGCAATCACAAGTAGAGCTGTGGCATCCACAAGTAGAGAAGTGGCATCCACTAGAAATGGAGAACCTAAAGTAAGGTCAGGTATTAGTGTTGTGTCACCCCAGACCCAAAGGGTTAGGACCCATGCTGCTCTTCCATATGCCCTTCAAAACCCCCTATGGCTTCCCTCTAACTATGGAGCAGCTAACACCCCCCCCCCCCTTTTACTGCCCAGCCAGAAGTCCAGGTAAACACAGAGAATGTTGCCTCCATTGATTTTTATTTATTTAAATTTTACAGATGACTATACCCATTCCAATGAATGGAAGCAGTTAACAGTGGAGGAATTTAAAACCTTTTTTGGCCTCACAATTAATATGGAACTCACAAAAAAATGAATGGGAATCACAAAAAATGAATTGCACTCCTACTGGTCCACCCACCCCATCCATCATGTGCCCATTTACTCATCAGTCATGCCCAGAACAAGATATTTAATGATCATGCGGTTCCTCCAGTACAACGATAACACCCAGTACCCTCCCTAAAATGACCCAGCATATGATAAATTGTATACAATTCTGACACTTTTTAATTTTTTATCCCAGAAATTCGCCCAATTATTTATCACGGACAAAAATATCTGAATGGATGAGTCCCTTGTCCACTTCACTGGCAGGCTTAGCTTTAAGCAGTTTATCCCCAGCAAAACAACCCAATATGGGGTTAAACTCTACAAATTATGTGGCTATGAAGTGGAGGGACAAACAAGACATCTACAGTACATTCTCTCATCAATGCAAAATGACACGCACGTGCAAATCACCAGAAGGAATGGCATGATCCAAAAACCAGAATGTGTCCATGATTATAATTTGTTCATAGGGGAGTCGACTTCAATGATCAGATGATGCAGCCCTGTCTTGCTGTAAGAAGAACCAGCCATTGGTAAAAATAGTCTCCATTTATTTTTTCAGTTTGACCATTGATAATTCATATGTGATCTACCACAAATCCACCGAGACACCCATATATTTTCTTCGCTACCAGGAGGAAATAGTCAGTGCCCTTTTGTACCTTGGAGGACCACTGTAAAGAATTCACTCAGATGCAGTGAGCAGACTCCACAAACGCCATTTTCTCAAAAACGTCCCTCCCAGAGAAAGAGGTCAAAGATGTAAAACAAAATGTCAGGTGTGTTCCAGAGGAGGAGTTAGACGAGACACCAGTTTTTCTTGTCCTTAGTGTCCTTCCGAATCAGGTCTTTGCATAGGTGACTGTTTCCACCATTACCATACTTCTCTACAAATTAGTGAAGCATGGTAAATGTCATTCTGAATTCCTGACATTTGCTTTCACACTCCTCATGCCTCCACCTGCTCCTGAACTGACCCTAGCCTGTTGACTGAGCACGCCACTGCCTGCTGCCTAAACTGATCATACTTCTGCCTACTCTGGAACTAACCCTGGCCTGTTATTCATATTATCATACTCAGTAAACATAGCAGAATGTATTTTGGGGTGTATTTTTTTGTATTTACATGCTATGTGTTAGAAATATCTTATAAATGGACAATTTTGTGTAAAAAAAATATGTTCTCATTTTTTTCCACATATTCTGAAAACCTGTGGAAAAAAATTACATGTTCAAAAGATTCATTATGCATCATATAATATACGCAGGGGTGTTTGCTTCTCAAAATGGGGTCATTTTGTGCATAATTCCATTGTCCTGGTGCTTCTGGGCCTTCAAAATGTAATAGGTAGTCAAGATATTAGATATGTAATTTATGTCCCTAGAACACCTGATGGTGCTACTTTCATGTTGGGCCTCTCTATGTGGCCAGGCTGTGGAAAAGTCTCACACGTGCTATTGCCATACTCAGGAGGAGTAGCAAAATGTGTTTTGGGGTGTAGTTGCAAGTATACCTATGCTGTGTGTGAGAAATAACTTGTTAATGTGACATTTTTGCGAAAAATATCATCTTATTTTTCTAAAGAATTGTGGGAAAAAATTACAACTTAAAAAAACTCACCATGCCTCTTACTAAATGCTTTGGAATGTCTACTTTCCAAAAAGGGGTCATTTTGGGAGTATTTGTACTGTCCCTGCTTGTTAGGGCCTCAGGTGTGGTCAATTTTCAATGATTGATACCATAGCTTGTAGACTCTATAGCTTTCACACAGACCAATAATATACACTGATTTGGGTTATTTTTACCAAAGAAATGTAGCAGTTTAAATGTTTTTCAAATTTATGAAGAAAAATTACTTATTTGCAAAATGTTATGACAGAAACTGAGAAAAATGCATTTTATTTCAAAGTTTTTTTCATTTATAGTGCGAAAAATAAAAAAAAACTGTGGTGATTAAATACCACTAAAACAAAGCTTTATTTGTGTAAAAAAAATTCAGAAAATTTTATATGGGTACAGTGTTGCGTTACTGAGTAATTTTCATTCAAAGTGTGAGAGGACTGAAAGCTGAAAACTGGTCTGGGCTTGAAGGGAGTATTAAGTGCTCAGTAGGCAAGTGTTTTAAAAACAGTGCTCTGAATATCCTCCCTTTTTATATTATTGATGTTTTGTTTGTGATATCATAGCACTACTATACCCATCTGTCACCCTGAAGAAGGAACTTTGTTCCGTAACGTGTTGGAAGTCATTGGAAGATTACACCTCTATCAACCAAGATTTATTCACGTATATTGGTATCTTTTAGAGATGAGCGAATCGAAGTAGGCGAAGTGGAATTCGTTTCGAATATTAGGAAAATTTCGATTCGCGTCGAATCCGAAAATAAGCAGACTTCGGAAATTTTTCCTAAAATGGCGGCGACATGTGCGGCGACGGAGCGGGGATGTCTGGGAAGGCGCGCAGACAAGGCGCGCTGACCCATAATGCATTCATTCATGACATGTGATCGCATTAGCCAATCAGCAGCCAGCCAGCCAGCACAGTGTAATGGTCGAGCTATAAATAGCGGCCATTTTAGAATTCTCCATTTGCCTCCAGTCATTCAACAGAGGCAGACCTGGCTGTATGCAGGGAGAGAGTTAGGGACACAGAAACGTTACTTAGGGACAGAGAAACGTTAGTTAGGGCCACAGAATCGTTACTTAGGGACATAGAAACGTTACATAGGGCCACAGAAACGTTTACTTAGGGCCACAGAATCGTTAGTTAGGGCCACAGAAACGTTACTTAGGGACACAGAATTGTTACTCAGGGACAGACAGAATTGTTACTGAGGGATACAGAATTGTTACTGAGGGCCACAGAATTGTTACTTAGGGACAGACACAGAATTGTTACTGAGGGACACAGATTTGTTACTGAGGGCCACAGAATCGTTACTTAGGGCCACAGAATTGTTACTTAGGGACAGACACAGAATTGTTAGTGAGGGACACAGATTTGTTACTGAGGGCAAACAGAATCGTTACTTAGGGCCACAGAAATGTTACTTAGGGCCACAGAATTGTTACTTAGGGACAGACACAGAATTGTTATTGAGGGACACAGAATTGTTACTGAGGGCCACAGAACCGTTACTTAGGGCCACAGAACCGTTACTTAGGGCCACAGAATTGTTACTTAGGGACAGACACAGAATTGTTACTGAGGGACACAGATTTGTTACTGAGGGCCACAGAATCGTTACTTAGGGCCACAGAATTGTTACTTAGGGACAGACACAGAATTGTTATTGAGGGACACAGAATTGTTACTGAGGGCCACAGAACCGTTACTTAGGGCCACAGAAACGTTACTTAGGGCCACAGAATTGTTACTTAGGGACAGACACAGAATTGTTATTGAGGGACACAGAATTGTTACTGAGGGCCACAGAACCGTTACTTAGGGCCACAGAACCGTTACTTAGGGCCACAGAAACGTTACTTAGGGACAGACACAGAATTGTTACTGAGGGACACAGATTTGTTACTGAGGGCCACAGAAACGTTACTTAGGGCCACAGAATCGTTACTTAGGGCCACAGAAACGTTACTTAGGGCCACAGAATTGTTACTTAGGGACAGACACAGAATTGTTACTGAGGGCCACAGAATTGTTACTGAGGGCCACAGAACCGTTACTTAGGGTCACAGAAATGTTACTTAGGGCCACAGAAACGTTACTTAGGGCTACAGAAACGATACTTAGGGCCACAGAATCGTTACTTAGGGCCACAGAATCGTTACTTAGGGCCACAGAAACTTTACTTAGGGCTACAGAAACGTTACTTAGGGCTACAGAAACGTTACTTAGGGCCACAGAATCGTTACTTAGGGACACAGAAACGTTACTTAGGGCCACAGAAACTTTACTTAGTGCCACAGAATTGTTACTTAGGGACAGACACAGAATTGTTACTGAGGGATACAGAATTGTTACTGAGGGACACAGAACCGTTACTTAGGGCCACAGAAACGTTACTTAGGGCCACAGAAACGTTACTTAGGGCCACAGAATCGTTACTCAGGGACAGACACAGAATTCTTACTCAGGGACAGACACAGAATTGTTACTCAGGGACACAGAATTGTTACTGAGGGACACAGAATTGTTACTGAGGGACACAGAATTGTTACTGAGGGACACAGAATTGTTACTCAGGGACAGACACAGAATTGTTACTCAGGGACAGACACAGAATTGTTACTGAGGGACACAGAATTGTTACTGAGGGCCACAGAACTGTTACTTAGGGCCACAGAAACGTTACTCAGGGACACAGAATTGTTACTCAGGGACAGACACAGAATTGTTACTCAGGGACAGACACAGAATTGTTACTGAGGGACACAGAATTGTTACTGAGGGACACAGAATTGTTACTGAGGGCCACAGAACTGTTACTTAGGGCCACAGAAACGTTACTCAGGGACACAGAATTGTTAATCAGGGACAGACACAGAATTCTTACTCAGGGACAGACACAGAATTGTTACTCAGGGACACAGAATTGTTACTGAGGGACACAGAATTGTTACTGAGGGACACAGAATTGTTACTGAGGGACACAGAATTGTTACTCAGGGACAGACACAGAATTGTTACTCAGGGACAGACACAGAATTGTTACTGAGGGACACAGAATTGTTACTGAGGGCCACAGAACTGTTACTTAGGGCCACAGAAACGTTACTCAGGGACACAGAATTGTTACTCAGGGACAGACACAGAATTGTTACTCAGGGGCAGACACAGAATTGTTACTGAGGGACACAGAATTGTTACTGAGGGACACAGAATTGTTACTGAGGGACACAGAATTGTTACTGAGGGCCACAGAACTGTTACTTAGGGCCACAGAAACATTACTCAGGGACACAGAATTGTTAATCAGGGACAGACACAGAATTGTTACTCAGGGACAGACACAGAATTGTTACTCAGGGACACAGAATTGTTACTGAGGGACACAGAATTGTTACTGAGGGCCACAGAATCGTTACTTAGGGCCACAGAAACGTTACATAGGGCCACAGAAACGTTACTTAGGGCAACAGAAACGTTACTTAGGGCAACAGAAACGTTACTTAGGGACACAGAATTGTTACTCAGGGACAGACACAGAATTGTTACTCAGGGACAGACACAGAATTGTTACTCAGGGACACAGAATTGTTACTCAGGGACACATAATTGTTACTGAGGGACACAGAATTGTTACTGAGGGACACAGAATTGTTACTCAGGGACACAGAATTGTTACTCAGGGACACAGAATTGTTACTCAGGGACAGACACAGAATTGTTACTGAGGGACACAGAATTGTTACTGAGGGACACAGAATTGTTACTGAGGGACACAGAAATGTTACTGAGGGACACAGAATTGTTACTGAGGGCCACAGAACTGTTACTTAGGGCCACAGAAACGTTACTCAGGGACACAGAATTGTTACTCAGGGACAGACACAGAATTGTTACTCAGGGACACAGAATCGTTGAATTAAAGAGTATATCAGACAACATGCAGAGGAGTGGCAGAGGAGGCAATGTTTTAGGAGCGAGCAGACGTGGCAGCAGAGGAAGGGGTCGAGGCAGCACTATTCGCAGCCAGAGGCCAGTGCTCCCGGTGTCATCCAGTACAGTGAGGAAGAGCTAACAGAGGGCGGTCAGGAACGGGGGGAGACATCCGCCTCTTCAGCAGCCAGGCGAAGAAGTAGTGGCGAGGAGAGTGGCTCGGTAGCCGGTCTAGAGACAGGTCTGTCTCCTGACCCACACGCAGCCGAGGGGGCTAGTAGTGAGGCGGAGACCCTAATTGATGATGATGAGGCTGATCGCACTTGGCAGCCTCGTCGTCATCAGGCTATTGCTTCCGCATCATCAGGAGAAGAGGGTGGCAGCTTGGCAGCGAGCAAAACAGTCGGTGGGTTGTCTCCAACGCCACACTCTGCCATGTGCCACTTTCAGGTCTCCTCACACACTGCTGGTGTGTTCCATTTTTTGTCATAGGGTGCTGGCAGATTACGGGCCTCCCATAGCTGCTGCCAGGCCCCTAATCTGCCATGGGCCCCTATACCGCCTCCTCATGCTGCTGCGAAGTCCAGAGTCTCTCATGGGTCCCTGTACGGCCTCCCATTGCTGCTGTCTCCATCGCCACACTCTGCCATGTGCCACTTTCAGGTCTCCTCACACACTGCTGGTGTGTTCCATTTTTTGACATAGGGTGCTGGCAGATTACGGGCCTCCCATAGCTGCTGCCAGGCCCCTAATCTGCCATGGGCCCCTGAACCGCCTCCTCATGCTGCTGCCAGGTCCACAGTGTCTCATGCCATGTGCCACTTTCAGGTCTCCTCACACACTGCTGGTGTGTTCCATTTTTTGTCATAGGGTGCTGGCAGATTACGGGCCTCCCATAGCTGCTGCCAGGCCCCTAATCTGCCATGGGCCCCTATACCGCCTCCTCATGCTGCTGCGAAGTCCAGAGTCTCTCATGGGTCCCTGTACGGCCTCCCATTGCTGCTGTCTCCATCGCCACACTCTGCCATGTGCCACTTTCAGGTCTCCTCACACACTGCTGGTGTGTTCCATTTTTTGACATAGGGTGCTGGCAGATTACGGGCCTCCCATAGCTGCTGCCAGGCCCCTAATCTGCCATGGGCCCCTGAACCGCCTCCTCATGCTGCTGCCAGGTCCACAGTGTCTCATGCCATGTGCCACTTTCAGGTCTCCTCACACACTGCTGGTGTGTTCCATTTTTTGTCATAGGGTGCTGGCAGATTACGGGCCTCCCATAGCTGCTGCCAGGCCCCTAATCTGCCATGGGCCCCTATAGCGCCTCCTCATGCTGCTGCGAAGTCCAGAGTCTCACATGGGTCCCTGTACGGCCTCCCATTGCTGCTGTCTCCATCGCCACACTCTGCCATGTGCCACTTTCAGGTCTTCTCACACACTGCTGGTGTGTTCCATTTTTTGACATAGGGTGCTGGCAGATTACGGGCCTCCCATAGCTGCTGCCAGGCCCCTAATCTGCCATGGGCCCCTGTACCGCCTCCTCATGCTGCTGCCAGGTCCACAGTGTCTCATGCCATGTGCCACTTTCAGGTCTCCTCACACACTGCTGGTGTGTTCCATTTTTTGTCATAGGGCGCTGGCAGATTACGGGCCTCCCATAGCTGCTGCCAGGCCCCTAATCTGCCAAGGGCCCCTATACTGCCTCCTCATGCTGCTGCGAAGTCCAGAGTCTCTCATGGGTCCCTGTACGGCCTCCCATTGCTGCTGTCTCCATCGCCACACTCTGCCATGTGCCACTTTCAGGTCTCCTCACACACTGCTGGTGTGTTCCATTTTTTGTCATAGGGTGCTGGCAGATTACGGGCCTCCCATAGCTGCTGCCAGGCCCCTAATCTGCCATGGGCCCCTGAACCGCCTCCTCATGCTGCTGCCAGGTCCACAGTGTCTCATGCCATGTGCCACTTTCAGGTCTCCTCACACACTGCTGGTGTGTTCCATTTTTTGACATAGGGTGCTGGCAGATTACGGGCCTCCCATAGCTGCTGCCAGGCCCCTAATCTGCCATGGGCACCTATAGCGCCTCCTCATGCTGCTGCCAGGTCCAGAGTGTCTCATGGGTCCCTGTACGGCCTCCCATTGCTGCTGTCTCCATCGCCACACTCTGCCATGTGCCACTTTCATGTCTCCTCACACACTGCTGTTGTGTTCAATTTTTTTGACATAGGGTGCTGGCAGAATACGGGCCTCCCATAGCTTCTGCCAGGCCCCTAATCTGCCATGGGCCCCTATAGCGCCTCCTCATGCTGCTGCCAGGTCCAGAGTGTCTCATGGGTCCCTGTACGGCCTCCCATTGCTGCTGTCTCCATCGCCACACTCTGCCATGTGCCACTTTCAGGTCTCCTCACACTGCTGGTGTGTTCCATTTTTTGTCATAGGGTGCTGGCAGATTACGGGCCTCCCATAGCTGCTGCCAGGACCCTAATCTGCCATGGGCCCCTGAACCGCCTCCTCATGCTGCTGCCAGGTCCACAGTGTCTCATGCCATGTGCCACTTTCAGGTCTCCTCACACACTGCTGGTGTGTTCCATTTTTTGTCATAGGGTGCTGGCAGATTACGGGCCTCCCATAGCTGCTGCCAGGCCCCTAATCTGCCATGGGCCCCTATACCGCCTCCTCATGCTGCTGCGAAGTCCAGAGTCTCTCATGGGTCCCTGTACGGCCTCCCATTGCTGCTGTCTCCATCGCCACACTCTGCCATGTGCCACTTTCAGGTCTCCTCACACACTGCTGGTGTGTTCCATTTTTTGACATAGGGTGCTGGCAGATTACGGGCCTCCCATAGCTGCTGCCAGGCCCCTAATCTGCCATTGGCCCCTATAGCACCTCCTCATGCTGCTGCCAGGTCCAGAGTGTCTCATGGGTCCCTGTACGGCCTCCCATTGCTGCTGTCTCCATCGCCACACTCTGCCATGTGCCACTTTCAGGTCTCCTCACACACTGCTGGTGTGTTCAATTTTTTTGACATAGGGTGCTGGCAGAATACGGGCCTCCCATAGCTGCTGCCAGGCCCCTAATCTGCCATGGGCCCCTATAGCGCCTCCTCATGCTGCTGCCAGGTCCAGAGTGTCTCATGGGTCCCTGTACGGCCTCCCATTGCTGCTGTCTCCATCGCCACACTCTGCCATGTGCCACTTTCAGGTCTCCTCACACACTGCTGGTGTGTTCAATTTTTTTGACATAGGGTGCTGGCAGAATACGGGCCTCCCATAGCTGCTGCCAGGCCCCTAATATGCCATGGGCCCCTATAGCGCCTCCTCATGCTGCTGCCAGGTCCAGAGTGTCTCATGGGTCCCTGTACGGCCTCCCATTGCTGCTGTCTCCATCGCCACACTCTGCCATGTGCCACTTTCAGGTCTCCTCACACTGCTGGTGTGTTCCATTTTTTGTCATAGGGTGCTGGCAGATTACGGGCCTCCCATAGCTGCTGCCAGGCCCCTAATCTGCCATGGGCCCCTATACCGCCTCCTCATGCTGCTGCGAAGTCCAGAGTCTCTCATGGGTCCCTGTACGGCCTCCCATTGCTGCTGTCTCCATCGCCACACTCTGCCATGTGCCACTTTCAGGTCTCCTCACACACTGCTGGTGTGTTCCATTTTTTGACATAGGGTGCTGGCAGATTACGGGCCTCCCATAGCTGCTGCCAGGCCCCTAATCTGCCATGGGCCCCTGAACCGCCTCCTCATGCTGCTGCCAGGTCCACAGTGTCTCATGCCATGTGCCACTTTCAGGTCTCCTCACACACTGCTGGTGTGTTCCATTTTTTGTCATAGGGTGCTGGCAGATTACGGGCCTCCCATAGCTGCTGCCAGGCCCCTAATCTGCCATGGGCCCCTATAGCGCCTCCTCATGCTGCTGCGAAGTCCAGAGTCTCACATGGGTCCCTGTACGGCCTCCCATTGCTGCTGTCTCCATCGCCACACTCTGCCATGTGCCACTTTCAGGTCTTCTCACACACTGCTGGTGTGTTCCATTTTTTGACATAGGGTGCTGGCAGATTACGGGCCTCCCATAGCTGCTGCCAGGCCCCTAATCTGCCATGGGCCCCTGTACCGCCTCCTCATGCTGCTGCCAGGTCCACAGTGTCTCATGCCATGTGCCACTTTCAGGTCTCCTCACACACTGCTGGTGTGTTCCATTTTTTGTCATAGGGCGCTGGCAGATTACGGGCCTCCCATAGCTGCTGCCAGGCCCCTAATCTGCCAAGGGCCCCTATACTGCCTCCTCATGCTGCTGCGAAGTCCAGAGTCTCTCATGGGTCCCTGTACGGCCTCCCATTGCTGCTGTCTCCATCGCCACACTCTGCCATGTGCCACTTTCAGGTCTCCTCACACACTGCTGGTGTGTTCCATTTTTTGTCATAGGGTGCTGGCAGATTACGGGCCTCCCATAGCTGCTGCCAGGCCCCTAATCTGCCATGGGCCCCTGAACCGCCTCCTCATGCTGCTGCCAGGTCCACAGTGTCTCATGCCATGTGCCACTTTCAGGTCTCCTCACACACTGCTGGTGTGTTCCATTTTTTGACATAGGGTGCTGGCAGATTACGGGCCTCCCATAGCTGCTGCCAGGCCCCTAATCTGCCATGGGCCCCTATAGCGCCTCCTCATGCTGCTGCCAGGTCCAGAGTGTCTCATGGGTCCCTGTACGGCCTCCCATTGCTGCTGTCTCCATCGCCACACTCTGCCATGTGCCACTTTCATGTCTCCTCACACACTGCTGTTGTGTTCAATTTTTTTGACATAGGGTGCTGGCAGAATACGGGCCTCCCATAGCTTCTGCCAGGCCCCTAATCTGCCATGGGCCCCTATAGCGCCTCCTCATGCTGCTGCCAGGTCCAGAGTGTCTCATGGGTCCCTGTACGGCCTCCCATTGCTGCTGTCTCCATCGCCACACTCTGCCATGTGCCACTTTCAGGTCTCCTCACACTGCTGGTGTGTTCCATTTTTTGTCATAGGGTGCTGGCAGATTACGGGCCTCCCATAGCTGCTGCCAGGACCCTAATCTGCCATGGGCCCCTGAACCGCCTCCTCATGCTGCTGCCAGGTCCACAGTGTCTCATGCCATGTGCCACTTTCAGGTCTCCTCACACACTGCTGGTGTGTTCCATTTTTTGTCATAGGGTGCTGGCAGATTACGGGCCTCCCATAGCTGCTGCCAGGCCCCTAATCTGCCATGGGCCCCTATACCGCCTCCTCATGCTGCTGCGAAGTCCAGAGTCTCTCATGGGTCCCTGTACGGCCTCCCATTGCTGCTGTCTCCATCGCCACACTCTGCCATGTGCCACTTTCAGGTCTCCTCACACACTGCTGGTGTGTTCCATTTTTTGACATAGGGTGCTGGCAGATTACGGGCCTCCCATAGCTGCTGCCAGGCCCCTAATCTGCCATTGGCCCCTATAGCACCTCCTCATGCTGCTGCCAGGTCCAGAGTGTCTCATGGGTCCCTGTACGGCCTCCCATTGCTGCTGTCTCCATCGCCACACTCTGCCATGTGCCACTTTCAGGTCTCCTCACACACTGCTGGTGTGTTCAATTTTTTTGACATAGGGTGCTGGCAGAATACGGGCCTCCCATAGCTGCTGCCAGGCCCCTAATCTGCCATGGGCCCCTATAGCGCCTCCTCATGCTGCTGCCAGGTCCAGAGTGTCTCATGGGTCCCTGTACGGCCTCCCATTGCTGCTGTCTCCATCGCCACACTCTGCCATGTGCCACTTTCAGGTCTCCTCACACACTGCTGGTGTGTTCAATTTTTTTGACATAGGGTGCTGGCAGAATACGGGCCTCCCATAGCTGCTGCCAGGCCCCTAATATGCCATGGGCCCCTATAGCGCCTCCTCATGCTGCTGCCAGGTCCAGAGTGTCTCATGGGTCCCTGTACGGCCTCCCATTGCTGCTGTCTCCATCGCCACACTCTGCCATGTGCCACTTTCAGGTCTCCTCACACTGCTGGTGTGTTCCATTTTTTGTCATAGGGTGCTGGCAGATTACGGGCCTCCCATAGCTGCTGCCAGGCCCCTAATCTGCCATGGGCCCCTGAACCGCCTCCTCATGCTGCTGCCAGGTCCACAGTGTCTCATGCCATGTGCCACTTTCAGGTCTCCTCACACACTGCTGGTGTGTTCCATTTTTTGTCATAGGGTGCTGGCAGATTACGGGCCTCCCATAGCTGCTGTCAGGCCCCTAATCTGCCATGGGCCCCTATACCGCCTCCTCATGCTACTGCGAAGTCCAGAGTCTCTCATGGGTCCCTGTACGGCCTCCCATTGCTGCTGTCTCCATCGCCACACTCTGCCATGTGCCACTTTCAGGTCTCCTCACACTGCTGGTGTGTTCCATTTTTTGTCATAGGGTGCTGGCAGATTACGGGCCTCCCATAGCTGCTGCCAGGCCCCTAATCTGCCATGGGCCCCTGTACCGCCTCCTCATGCTGCTGCCAGGTCCACAGTGTCTCATGCCATGTGCCACTTTCAGGTCTCCTCACACACTGCTGATGTGTTCAATTTTTTTGACATAGGGTGCTGGCAGATTACGGGCCTCCCATAGCTGCTGCCAGGCCCCTAATCTGCCATGGGCCCCTATACCGCCTCCTCATGCTGCTGCGAAGTCCAGAGTCTCTCATGGGTCCCTGTATGGCCTCCCATTGCTGCTGTCTCCATCGCCACACTCTGCCATGTGCCACTTTCAGGTCTCCTCACACACTGCTGGTGTGTTCCATTTTTTGACATAGGGTGCTGGCAGATTACGGGCCTCCCATAGCTGCTGCCAGGCCCCTAATCTGCCATGGGCCCCTATAGCGCCTCCTCATGCTGCTGCCAGGTCCAGAGTGTCTCATGGGTCCCTGTACGGCCTCCCATTGCTGCTGTCTCCATCGCCACACTCTGCCATGTGCCACTTTCAGGTCTCCTCACACACTGCTGGTGTGTTCAATTTTTTTGACATAGGGTGCTGGCAGATTACGGGCCTCCCATAGCTGCTGCCAGGCCCCTAATCTGCCATGGGCCCCTATAGCGCCTCCTCATGCTGCTGCCAGGTCCAGGCGAACGTAGTCACACAGGGGAGGAACTTCTCAGTGTAATGAACAGAGAAATCGACAGATGGCTGTCTCCGCGCAAACTGAAAATCGGAACCATGTTGACCGACAACGGAAAGAACATGGTGTCTGCTCTGCGTCAAGGAAGGTTGTGCCATGCGCCATGCATGGCTCACGTCTTCAATCTGGTTGTCAAGCGGTTCCTAAAATCCACCATCCCACTGCAAGACATCCTTAAAATGTCACGTAAACCTTGCATGCATTTCAGCCATTCCTACACCGCAAAGCACACCCTCCTTGAGCTGCAGCGGCAGAACGGAATTCCACAGCATCGCCTGATCTGCGACGTTGCAACAAGGTGGAATTCAACCCTACACATGGTAGACCGCCTTTACGAACAGCGAAAGGCCATCACCGATTTCATGATGTTACAAGCGGATAAAGGTACTCCCCTGTGTAACTTCGATGTCAGCCATTGTCAGCTCATGCGTGACACCTGCCGCTTGCTCAGGCCCTTTGAGGAGGCCACGCTATTCGTGAGTCGGCAGGACTATGGGATGAACGACGTCATTCCTCTGTTGCACGTCCTGGAACAAATGCTGTTAACAATGGCTGGTCAGGGTGCGGTAGACGTGGCGCACAGATCTCAACGCCACATGACCCCTGTGGGGGCAGGACAGGAAGAAGAGGTGGAGGTAGAGGAGGACATTTGTGCTCAGGAATTATTGAGTGAAATGGGTGGTTTTTCCACTCAGCGGACAGGAGTGGAGGAGCAGGAGCATCTGGTAGAGGAGGAGGAGACAGAGGACCCAGACGCACCGTGGCAGTATGCTGTGGAGATGGAGTCAGGGAGTCCCTAGCATTCCTTGGCACAAATGGCCCATAGCATGCTCGGTTGCTTGCGTAGCGACAGCCGAATAATAACCATCAGACAGAGGGATGACTTTTGGCTGTCCACCTTGTTGGACCCTCGCTACCGTTCAAAAATGGTGGCCTTTTTCACACCTGCTGAGAGGGAGGCCAAAATAACGTACTATAAAAACCACCTATGTAGTCAGTTGGTCTCTGCCTTTGTGCGCCAACGTCCATCCTCAGACACTGTGGGCCCTGTGCGCTCGCGTTCCGCTGCCATGGCAGCAAAGGAGGGGTGGGGAGGTAGGAGCAGTGGCAGCTCCACCAGCAGCGGCTGACTCAGTCTGCAGTCGATGATGAGTAGCTTTCTTCACCAGCGCAGTGAGGAAACTACTAACCAGCCGCAGCAGCATCAGGTGGACCTGGAGCAGGACCTCAAACAACAGGCTTGGGCCTACTTGGACAGCACCCTGCCAACCGAGGTAGACAATCCCCTTGACTACTGGGCAACGAAACTTGACCTTTGGCCCCAACTAGCTGAATTTGCCCTTGAAAGGCTGTCATGCCCGGCCAGTAGCGTGGCATCGGAGCGCGTGTTTAGTGCGGCAGGAGGTATTGTAACTCCGTGGAGGACACGACTGTCCACCCAAAGTGTGGAGAGACTCAAGTTTGTGAAAATGAATCAGGCGTGGATTAGTCTGGATTTCAAACCACCAGTTCCTGACACAACTGACTAAATCCGCCATGAATCATGCCCCTGCCATGTGCCACTTTCAGGTCTCCTCACACTGCTGGTGTGTTCCATTTTTTGTCATAGGGTGCTGGCAGATTACGGGCCTCCTATAGCTGCTGCCAGGCCCCTAATCTGCCATGGGCCCCTGTACCGCCTCCTCATGCTGCTGCCAGGTCCACAGTGTCTCATGCCGTGTGCCACTTTCAGGTCTCCTCACACTGCTGGTGTGTTGAATTTTTTGACATAGGGTGCTGGCAGATTACGGGCCTCCCATAGCTGCTGCCAGGCCCCTAATCTGCCATGGGCCCCTATACCGCCTCCTCATGCTGCTGCCAGGTCCAGAGTCTGTCATGGGTCCCTGTACGGCCTCCCATTGCTGCTGTCTCCATCGCCACACTCTGCCATGTGCCACTTTCAGGTCTCCTCACACTGCTGGTGTGTTGAATTTTTTGACATTGGGTGCTGGCAGATTATGGGCCTCCCATAGCTGCTGCCAGGCCCCTAATCTGCCATGGGCCCCTGTACCGCCTCCTCATGCTGCTGCCAGGTCCACAGTGTCTCATGCCATGTGCCACTTTCAGGTCTCCTCACACTGCTGGTGTGTTGAATTTTTTGACATAGGGTGCTGGCAGATTACGGGCCTCCCATAGCTGCTGCCAGGCCCCTAATCTGCCATGGGCCCCTATACCGCCTCCTCATGCTGCTGCCAAGTCCAGAGTCTGTCATGGGTCCCTGTACGGCCTCCCATTCCTGCTGTCTCCATCGCCACACTCTGCCATGTGCCACTTTCAGGTCTCCTCACACTGCTGGTGTGTTGAATTTTTTGACATTGGGTGCTGGCAGATTACGGGCCTCCCATAGCTGCTGCCAGGCCCCTAATCTGCCATGGGCCCCTGTACCGCCTCCTCATGCTGCTGCCAGGTCCACAGTGTCTCATGCCATGTGCCACTTTCAGGTCTCCTCACACTGCTGGTGTGTTCAATTTTTTGACATAGGGTGCTGGCAGATTACGGGCCTCCTATAGCTGCTGCCAGGCCCCTAATCTGCCATGGGCCCCTATACCGCCTCCTCATGCTGCTGCCAGGTCCAGAGTCTCTCATGGGTCCCTGTACGGCCTCCCATTGCTGCTGTCTCCATCGCCACACTCTGCCATGTGCCACTTTCAGGTCTCCTCACACACTGCTGGTGTGTTGAATTTTTTGACATAGGGTGCTGGCAGATTACGGGCCTCCCATTGCTGCTGCCAGGCCCCTAATCTGCCATGGGCCCCCGTACCGACTCCTCATGCTGTGACGTTGCAACAAGGTGGAATTCAACCCTACATATGTTAGACCGCCTTTACGAACAGCAAAAGGCCATCACAGATTTCCTGATGTTAAAAGCGGATAAAGGTACTCCCCTGTGTAACTTAGATGTCAGCCATTGGCAGCTCATGCGTGACACCTGCGCTTGCTCAGGCCCTTTGAGGAGGCCACGCTATTCGTGAGTCGGCAGGACTATGGGATGAACGACGTCATTCCTCTGTTGCACGTCCTGGAACAAATGCTGTTAACAATGGCTGGTCAGGGTGCGGTAGACGTGGCGCACAGATCTCAACGCCACATGACCCCTGTGGGGGCAGGACAGGAAGAAGAGGAGGAGGTAGAGGAGGACATTGGTGCTCAGGAATTATTGAGTGAAATGGGTGGTTTTTCCACTCAGCGGACAGGAGTAGAGGAGCAGGAGCATCTGGTAGAGGAGGAGGAAGAGGAGACAGAGGACCCAGACGCACCGTGGCAGTATGCTGTGGAGATGGAGGCAGGGAGTCCCTCGCATTCCTTGGCACAAATGGCCCATAGCATGCTCGCTTGCTTGCGTAGCGACAGCCGAATAATAACCATCAGACAGAGGGATGACTTTTGGCTGCCCACCTTGTTGGACCCTCGCTACCGTTCAAAAATGGTGGCCTTTTTCACACCTGCTGAGAGGGAGGCCAAAATAACGTACTATAAAAACCACCTATGTAGTCAGCTGGTCTCTGCCTGTCTGCGCCAACGTCCATCCTCAGACACTGTGGGCCCTGTGCGCTCGCGTTACGCTGCCATGGCAGCAGGGGAGGGGTGGGGTGGTAGGAGCAGTGGCAGCTCCACCAGCAGCAGCTGCCTCAGTCTGCAGTCGATGATGAGTAGCTTTCTTCACCAGCGCAGTGAGGAAACTACTAACCAGCCGCAGCAGCAGCAGCAGCAGCATCAGGTGGACCTGGAGCAGGACCTCAAACAACAGGCTTAGGCCTACTTGGACAGCACCCTGCCAACCGAGGTAGACAATCCCCTTGACTACTGGGCAACGAAACTTGACCTTTGGCCCCAACTAGCTGAATTTGCCCTTGAAAGGCTGTCATGCCCGGCCAGTAGCGTGGCATCGGAGCGCGTGTTTAGTGCGGCAGGAGGTATTGCAACTCCGCGGAGGACACGACTGTCCACCCAAAGTGTGGAGAGACTCACGTTTGTGAAAATGAATCAGGCGTGGATTAGTCTGGATTTCAAACCACCAGTTCCTGACACAACTGACTAAATCCGCCATGAAGCATGCCCCAAACATGTGCCACTTTCAGGTCTCCTCACACTGCTGGTGTGTTCCATTTTTTGTCATAGGGTGCTGGCAGATTACGGGCCTCCCATAGCTGCTGCCAGGCCCCTAATCTGCCATGGGCCCCTATACCGCCTCCTCATGCTGCTGCCAAGTCCAGAGTCTGTCATGGGTCCCTGTACGGCCTCCCATTGCTGCTGTCTCCATCGCCACACTCTGCCATGTGCCACTTTCAGGTCTCCTCACACTGCTGGTGGGTTCCATTTTTTGTCATAGGGTGCTGGCAGATTACGGGCCTCCCATAGCTGCTGCCAGGCCCCTAATCTGCCATGGGCCCCTATACCGCCTCCTCATGCTGCTGCCAGGTCCAGAGTCTCTCATGGGTCCCTGTACGGCCTCCCATTGCTGCTGTCTCCATCGCCACACTCTGCCATGTGCCACTTTCAGGTCTCCTCACACTGCTGGTGGGTTCCATTTTTTGTCATAGGGTGCTGGCAGATTACGGGCCTCCCATAGCTGCTGCCAGGCCCCTAATCTGCCATGGGCCCCCGTACCGACTCCTCATGCTGCTGCCAGGCCCGTAATCTGTCATGGGCCCCTGTTGTCGCTTGTTGGCATATTCCGCTCGTTCAGATGCTCCTTCTCCTGCTACTCCTCTTCACGGATTCCGTCAGCAGTCTTTCTTGGAATCCGTTTCCAAGAGACAACAGTTTGTGAGCATGCACCCGACGGTGCAGAAGCTGAACGTCCTCCTGTCCAAGTTGCTGCTGCCAGGCTCGTAATCTGTCATGCGCCCCTGTACCGCCTCCTCATGCTGCTGCCAGGTCCAGAGTGTGTCATGGGTCCCTGTACGGCCTCCCATTGCTGCTGCCAGGCCGGTAATCTGCCATGGGCCCCCGTACCAACTCCTCATGCTGCTGCCAGGCCCGTAATCTGTCATGGGCCCCTGTACCGCCTCCTCATGCTGCTGCCAGGTCCAGAGTGTGTCATGGGTCCCTGTACGGCCTCCCATTGCTGCTGTCTCCATCGCCACACTCTGCCATGTGCCACTTTCAGGTCTGCTCACACTGCTGGTGGTTTCCATTTTTGTCATAGGGTGCTGTATGGCCTCCCATTGCTGCTGCCTCCACCGCCACACTGTGGCTCCACACTCTGGTTTTGGCCCCGTGACTGCCCAAATGAGTGAAGTGTGTGGTGATTCTAAGATCGACGGCACTCATCTGCATGTCATACTGACTGTCAGTATTATTTCTCTTCCCCAGCAGACTCCAAGGGCATTTAAATTAAAGCTACAGTGTTCTGCACTAATATAAAGTCTCTCTGAAGCCTAGAAACACCCTTTTATAAGTTAAATTTGCAGCGAATATATTCGACTCGAATCAAAATTTTTCCACGAATTCGCCGAATCAGTCGAATCGAATTTTTGAATACTTCGCTCATCTCTAGTATCTTTGTATTCCACAAGGGTATACGTTGAATGTCCTGTTGTTTTATTGTATGTGCAACTGTAGTTGAAACATTATCAGGTTTCATAGGCTTTCTGGCCAAAATGTTCATATGAATAAAAATGTACAATTGGACTTTTAGATGCTTTCTCTATGTTTTCTAGCGTTAAAGTCCCAAGGAGATTCTTACGTACCTTTTAAGTTTTTCTATGTGCACTTTGGGGATGTTGGCAGTTACCACCTGTTCTGCACCTCTAGGCTCATATCTTTATATCCTCCACAGACTGCCTACCATTAAACATTCCACATTACTCTCCTGTACATGCTGCTCATTGTCAGGCACTCTATATTGCCCACTGTTATAATCTCCATACTTTTCTCCTGTACATACTGCTCATAGCCATACCCTCTGCACTCCTCTTCTGTCCCTCATAGCCATACCCTCTGCCCACTGTCGTACCCTTCATACTCCTCTCCTGTACATACTGCCCACTGTCATACCCTTCACACACCTCTCCTGTACATACTGCCCACTGTCATACCCTTCACACACCTCTCCTGTGCATACTACCCACTGTCATACCCTTCACACACCTCTCCTGTACATACTGCCTACTGGCATATCCTCCATACTCCTCTCCTGTACCACCCACTGCGATGATCGTGGCATCAGACCCCAGCCCTTCTCACCAAACTCATGACCGAAGGACTAGCCAATCTAAAACCGTGCTGTCATGTGCATAACAATGCCACGCCAGCTGCACCCTGCACAAAGATTTTCCAGCTAATGGACCACAACCTGTGTGCGAGCAGCCTGGGAGCGATTGTTACTGGGTTGGGTTAATTATGCAATTAAACCTTCACACTGCCACCACCTCCTTTTTGTACAGAGGAAGAGGAAACTCGACAATATCAGCAATAACACTATGATGTTTGAATAATCGTTGGTATACCACTGTCACTGCAGGCAGAGATATACCAAAGTTTAAAACACACACACAGTAGCGCTTTTCAGAAGCAGGGATTCTTTAGTTTGCATTAAAGAGCTTTAGAAACAGTTTAACACTTTCAGAGCTTTAGAAACAGTTTAACACTTTCAGAAAGTAAGATTTATTACTAAAAGGTCAACAGGGTGCAATAAAAATATTTACAGAAAACGATGTAGCCAATATATATAAATATACAGAAAACAATAGCACAGCAAAGAGATAACCGAAAGGAGTTTAGAGGGTTAAAGTACTTGCCAAATGTCCTGGTTTAAGCAGATCAGGGTTCATAAGCCAAAAGGATGCCTTATCTCCCAACCTTAGTTCCGATGTTAAAAAGGGAGAATTTCAACTTAATTCAACTTAGCTTAGCTTTTCTAGGAACTCCACAGGGTGTCTCCCTGAAACAGAGAACCAAACGCCTCATTTGGGGAGGAGGTTGTGTAGGCGGGGAGCTCAGGCTTTGATCAAAGGCTTCACAAATTAGACTATGGTCAATAATTTTTCCTAGGTACATATAACATTCTATCCACGAGTAGATTAATACCTAGAATCATCTGCTGAACGGTTTGATATGAAATATCTGCTTGAATGGTTAAAGAGATATTATTTTCTGTTCTCCTGTGTATGTCAGGTAGGGGATGTAATATACTAGGCGACTTGTCTTACAGTGAGCCATCCGAGAGTGTGCTCCATGTTTCTGCAATTATTTCCTATTTGAAGATATAAAATTATATGGAAAAGTGAGTTTTTAAGTGTAAGTCTGTTTTTACGACTCCTTGGAATGTCTTTTAAAGCTCAGCGAGGGATCGGTTTATGGCTTTATGACCCCTTCTCCAGCAGGGGTCTCGTAGACAGAGGGGCACCAGCTAGTTGTGAGATTCATAACCATGACGCCCTCCCAATGAGTTTGCTGCCTGTGATCTGCATCAAACATACCACATGTCACTCAACAGAGAGGGAGGGGGGATGAGGAAAGCGGATTTGGGAGAGAGATAAAAAATGGAGGGGTTTGGAGCAAAATGGATGACCGCGTCCATCTTTATGTGCATGATTGCTACACCCACCATCAAACCTTCTACATTACTCTCCTGTACATACAGCCCACTGTCATACTCACCACACTCCTCTCCTGTACATAGTATATAAGAAAGCTTTGTTGCTTCATTTTTGTGTGTAGTGTTTTTTCACCTTTACTGTGCAGAATGTTTCTTTAGGTAGTCAATGTCGGCAGTCTTCCTTTTAAAATCTTGGGGTAAATGTACACATTTACTGTTACTACCAGTGTTTTTTGCTGTTGTGCCTCTTGCAGAACCACACCCATATTAAAGTAATACCCCACCCCTAAATAAAATACATTCTCTTCTTATAATGGCTTGTTGGATGCACAGCAAAACCTGTGTTCCTGTATTTTTTTTTAAATAATGGCAAATATGGAAACATACAGTCAGCTGGATAAAGAGAACAAAATAGTTAAAAAACACCAAACTGAAGAAAAGCATTGATAAACAGAGTTGTACTGACACAGCATAGAATAATAAGCATGCCTACAGGCAGACCTGGTGGCAAAAACAGAAAGGAAACAATCACTGGGCTCAGAAGGAGAATGGGTTAAAACGATAAACTGATTTTAAAATGTTGAGCTAGGACTAATAGACATAATAACTGAGTTCACTAGAAAACAGAATAGAGACATAAGATGAAGTAAAAAATGATATATACTGTATATAATAGTGGTACTCCTAATTATACTGGAAACAACTTCTTATTCAATGTGGAATATTACATTTAAAGTGGCAATAAACCCACAACCACAAATGGAATATTGCAGCTTACCAATCATTAGATGTGGTGGCTGAACCAGTTTTCTTTTCTTTGGCTTTTTTCCCATTTTTATTACCTGGTGATCTGGCCAGTAACACACCTCTTGTATTAGAAATACACCACTCTGATTAAATGAGCACATGAGGTACAGCAGCATAGACTGTCTGGGGAGAGGGTAGTGTTAAATGTAATAGCAAATTTAAATACACTAAAACTGAAGCCAAACTCCAGTTCACATTTCAATCAGTTACAAAAAACATTTGTTTTCCTTTCAGGATAAATGTTTTACATGAATAAAAGCTTATCATTTTGAACACTTCTTCCAGTGTTAAATGGTTTATCTTATCCATGTAAACTGATACATTCTACTGGAGAGCTTGTAATTTTGAAAAACAACAGACTTACTGAATGGATCACCAGATGAAATTAAAGGAAGGCCTTAAAAAAGAAAATGAATGCAGCCATCACATCTAAGAAATGATAAGCTGCAATATAATACATAATTGATTTTGTGTTTCATACCACTTTAAGAACAATTACAAAAATAAGATACCATTAACATACCCTAAAAAACAAAAGTGTCCATGCTTGTGAAAAAATAGTTCATGCAAATTCCAGGACCATTTAGTGATCCATAGGAAGGAGTACAGTAGATCAAAGGAAAGTCCAGGAGGCCACACTAAAGCACATATGCATTGTATTGTTTAGAAAAGCATAGTAACCCAGTGGATTATGATTAAGCGCTGAGGTTAGCACAATACACATGAACCTTCCTCTCCCTCACTGGCATACAGTATGGTGTTTTTAAGCTGATTTTCTATACAATAAAGTGGATATGTGCTTTTGTGCAGCCTCACAGATATTCCTTCAATCTACAGCACAGTGCGAACTGGACCAGCGCACAAGCTGAAGGGTTGTGGATTGTGGAAGTGGTGAACCTACCTGGAGCAGCGCTACCTTCTCTTTCTATATTGGAGTACATCAAGGGTTAAAAATCTTGAAGCTCCTTTAAATGGTGCAGGCAGGATCCAGCTGACTCAAATATTAAAAGAAGAAATTAGGGCACAGAAATGTATCTGTAAAACAGTAACTTTAATGAGGCAAAGAACACATGTATCAACTTGCATATAAACAAATGGAGTTCTGCATGGTGTGTGAAGTATAGAAGCCAAGATCAGCACAGGATACAGTCCAGGGTTTGATATCCACCCGTTGTTAGCCAAAAGCCTGCACTGGGCTTGGTATACAGCAGCTCAAGTTGCAGACTGCAAACTGAACTCCTGATACACTGAACAGGAATGAAAGTAAGCTGGTCTGACAGATGGTGACGCATTTTATGGCTATCTGAGGCTTGAGAAAGGGGTAGTTAGCCAGGGAACATGCCACCATTTGTCAGACCAAGTAAAACACATAAAAAATTATGCTAAATAAATAAATTCAAGTGAGACATATCATCAAGGTGCTACAGTGCTATTCCCAGAAAAGGAATGCTGCATCATCCGTTCCACCTTTAAGGGGACCTCTGGTTGAAACATATCTTATACATATATGCGTATTTAAAATACGCATCTGGTGAGTGCATATTTTTATTATATCCTTGGCACATAACCAAATGTCATCACCGAATACCCTATCAGCATATTGCATATTATTTATGATCACTTGAATGCAGATTGTCACAGTTTTATGGACATTCATTTATTTATTTATTCATGCACACAAGGACTATAATAGCACTGTAGCACCTTGATGATATAACTCATTTGAATTTATTTATTTAGCATAATTTTATATGTGTGTTACTTGGCATCTTATACAGGTTTTCGAGCGCTGCACGTTTATATGCTTTCTATGTCTTTTGAAGGTTTTTTTGGTTACCTTTTATGTGCAATAGCAGCTATTTTTTAAGTGCTCGCTGATTTCTATACATTTTATTTGTCAGACCAGCCGACTATCATTCCAGTTTGGTGTATAGGGTGTCCAGTTTGCAGCATGGATTTTGTGCTGCTATATACTGAGATGTCTGTCAGCCCAGTGCAGGTTTTTGGTTAATGGTGGGCAGGTGTCAAACGCTGGGCTATATCCTGAGCTGATCTTGGCTTCTTTACTTCACATATCATGCTAAACTCCTTTTGTTTATATGTCAGCCTTTACATTGGGGTTAATTTACTAATACTAGAGATTGCAACATCTGGTGCAGCTGTGCATGGTAGCCGATCAACTTCTAAGTTCAGCTTGTTCAATTACATAAACCTGTAAGCTGGTTGGTTAATATGCACGGCTGCAGAAGATTTTGCACTCTCCAGTTTTAGTAAATCAACCCCATTGTTTTTAGCTTTGTTAAAGTTACTGTTTTACTGATACATCTCTGTGCTCTGCTTTCTTCTTGTATTATAAGATGAAGTTAGAATTCCACCAGACTGCTAAGGTCGGACCAGGTCACTGTTCTTCATTAGACAGAGGAGCAAATCTCCAGAGAAGCTGTGGGTTGATGACAACATTAAAATTCTAGTAAAGAATCATGACAGGAGTTAGATTAATGCAGAAAAATGAAGAATACAAAATGACACGTAGTTTGTAACAGCAAAAATAGGGCTAAAAATTATACCAACAGACAGGTGACATATTGGTAGCAGAGGATGAACAAAAGTGATAACACAGCAAGTAAGGAGAGCACATTAAGCCCCAGAAAAAGTAATATGAAATATAGAGGGACTAACAGCATGTCCCTTAAGTGTTTTCTGGATGAATACAAAAGATAGAGTCAAGTTTGCATTTATACTTTCTCCTCCCCCGGCCAACAGTCTTGTGCCTTACTTCTATTACCTAAGCAGAGTTGTCAACTTAGGTTCACCTTTCTGAGCATGTTACACCAGTATTTAGGGTGTAACACGTAACATGTTCAGTATCCATTGCCTCACCCTCAATCCCCCACTTCCCTGTGACAACGGGTGGAGGACCTTCTCCTAGCACCCACTTTCACAATTTGAAAACAGCACAGCTATGTGGGGCTACACCCTCAAGGCTGCTTCATTCATCCACAGGGCTCTGTGAATTAGCTACAACTACTGTCAGCCATTGCAGCAGACAGATTGTAGTTCTCAATGAACTACAAGGGTGCTGGTGAGAGCTCTCTTCAGTAACTGCCTGCCCATATCAAAGGTATGGCCAGACAGCTGTACTGACAGTCTGTAGGTTCTGACATTGTACCTGCAATCTACTGATTGCACAAATGCTACTGTGGACACAATGCCAATATGGGGCAAACAGACACAAGGTGTACTAAACCTATTAGCTCTCTCCCACTTTGTGTCTGTTTGCCCCATGTTGGTATTGTGTCCACAATAGCATTTGTGTTTGGCAGAGCAGAGTAGGACTGGCCAAAAGGGGTTACTGTGACACAGCTGGCCAGCTTAAACATGTATTGCAATATGTGTGAACGAAAAATCCCTATTTTTTTATTGCAGAGTTTTCTGGAAAGAGTATATAGCAGTGTGCAGAGGGTTCTTCCAGGATTGCTATTACTAATAGGTGGTACACATGTCGTGGGCCAGTCCAGAGACTATTAATCAAGATGGCAGACAACAGTGTTAGTATGTGCATGGAACAGTGTGTGGTGAAGTTTCTTCTTAATGAAGGTGTAAAATCCATGGATATCTACAGAAGGCTTCAAGCACAGTACAGTGATGAGATGCTCAGCCACAGTAAGATATTTGAATGGTGTAAACATTTCAAATATGGGCTTGCGTCCATCAGTGATGATCCTAGCCGTAGTGCTTTCCAGCCCACAGCAGTCATTCCTGTGAACATTCAGCATATGGAACACCTGATCCTGAATATTCGAATCATAACTTGATGTGAAATTGCACAAGAGACTAATCTTTCTGTGGGAACAGTGAACACAATGATGATGAAGTGTAGTAGGCTGTCCTAAGATGGTTCAGGCATACTGACAAATCTATCTACAGTATACAGCTCTACAGGCATTAAACGCTGGGCTAAGTGTATGAATGTAGCAGGGGATTTTAATAACAAATAAATGCAGTTTCCACTCGTTGAAATGTATTCTTTTATTACATAAACTCAAAAGGCCCGGTTTGCCTTGAGCGTCCCTAGTATTACATATGGGTATGAGTTACTGACTGTCAGCAATTCAGTTGGCTGTGTGCCACCCCTTTGTGAGCTCTGCTTCCCTAGCCACCAGCCTGTGTTGGCTATGTAGAAATCCAGCCCTGGATGCAGTTACAGTATGGATGCAGTTACAGTAGAACTGCTATCATTTTTTTAATGTTTGACAGGTTAGAGTTGGCTTAATACTTCTCAGGTTTTATTTCTATCTGTGACCCAACTGATGATATTTCCCTTCCAGGGGCGGACTGACAACTCATGGGGCCCCTGGGCAATAGGGGATCATGGGGCCCCTGTGTCCTTGCCCAAACTCAAAAAAACCTATGAAAAAGGTACCAGGGGCAGCTCATGGGGCCCCCTACTAACCCCGGGCCCTCGGCAGTGCCGAGTTTCCAAATGGTCAGTCCGCCCCTGTTCCCTTCACTTCCTTTCCTGGTAACTACATGAAGTGAAGATAATCTCCCTAAAGGGGAAACAGGCAAGAACAAAAATAAAACATAATTTTTAAATCTTCCTCACTTGATTCAAAATGTCAAAAAATAAAAAAAAATTGACTAGAATCCAACTTTTTTTTTTAACCAGTTGCCCTCCAGAGGATTTACGCCCCCTTCCTGACCAGGCCATTTTTTGTGATATGGCGCTGCATTACTTTAACGAACAATTGCTTGGTCATGCAATGCTGCACCCAAATGAAATTTATGTCCTTTTTTCCCACAAATGGAGCTTTCTGTCGGTGGTATCACCTGTGTGTATTTTATTTTTTGTGCTATAAACAAAAAAAAACCCAACAGTTGAAAAAAAAAAAAATTAGGCCAAAACATATTCTGCTACATGTCTTTGCTAAAAAAAATCCAAATACGTGTAAATTAATTGGTGTATGTGAAAGTTATAGCATCTACAAATGGCGATATATATATATATATATATAGTGGAATTTTTTAAAATTTATATTAGTAATGGTGGCGATCAGCGACATATAGCAGAACTGCAGTGCGAATTCTGACACTGGGGGGAACTGACTAACTGCCACTGACATCCCTACTGACACTAATACAGTGATCAGAGCTAACAAAAAAGATTGACACCGTACTAATGATACCGGGCAGGAAGAAGTTAACATCTGAGGCGATCAGAGGGTTAACGGTGTGCTGTTTTACTATTTTGTCTGTGTGTGCTTTACTGTGTATTCTGCTATGCAGAACAATACAAAGCAGCATGCTGGTGCTGACAGGGAAGAGATTTGTATTGTTTAAATACTGACCTCACCTCTGTCAGTGTTCCTCGGCGATCACTAGGTGCTTGGGAATCTCCGTCCGGGACCCGGCGATCGAGAGCTGTACCCGCCAGTAGTGGCACAGGTAGGGCAGCAGACGCGCGCCCCCTACCTAGAAATGCAGAATCACACACATATATATATATACACACACAGGGGCAGACTGACAACTCATGGGGCCCTCAGGCAATAGGGGATCATGGGGCCCCTGTGTCCTTGCCCAAACTCAAAAAAGCCTATGAAAAAGGTACCAGGGGCATCTCATGGGGCCCCCTACTGACCCTGGGCCCTCGGGCAGTGCCCGAGTTTCCAAATGGTCACTCCGCCCCTGTATGTATATATATATGTGTGTGGTTTTGCAGCCCTGCCATCCTGTAGCAGCACTTCTTCTATAGGGCGATTGGGAAGCGGTTAAAGTGACATTGCATCTACAAATTTTGTGCGTTTATTTCTTCTCTCTTCACATAACTGTAATTTTTGCCCCAGGTGTGCAACAGTCTTTTCATCTAAAAATGAAATGTTCTAATTTAACACCCTGTAAAGGTCTTGTTTGTGTTTACGCAGGTTTTCAGTTTCTATCATATTGTGCTATTTTCCGTGGCTGTGAGTTCTTGAGGAAGTTTTCTGTTGACTAATTTCTATCTGTGGTTCAACAGTCTCTAGAAAGGTGTAATTGGAGCATTGGGGAAGATTTATTTACTGTGTCATTTTGTCATTACAGGTTGTAGGTCTTTCATTATTTTGCACATTTGCTGTAGGCCTGGATTCTATGAGGCCACTGGTGTGTTTTTTGTTTTTTTTCTCACTTTGTTTAGTAGCAGGTGATCTCATGGAGTTTCCTGTCACATGTAATTATTTTCTATTGTCTTAGATTTCTGCTTTTTGTGACTCAAAGACTAGTAGTTCTTTTTCTTTTGCAGTATCAACCTCTGTTGTTCAGTACACATTAAACAATGTATCTCTAACAGGTTTATTATGTAAGAAGGCTTATTCTTGCTTTAGAAAAAAATGCAACATACTGTATAGCAACATTATTTAAAGTCCATAGAGGCAGCAAAAAAATAAAAATAAATTAACTGAGATTTGATCTGAAGCTGGAGATTTTAACAATTGACAGATTTGGTTTAACATATATTTTTATGTTGTACTAAACATCTTGTATTGCTGTTCTAAATGCTCAGAAACCCTAAAATATTTTCTTGCTGAGCTATGCTCCATTTAGGGGAATATACGTAGTGAATAGAATTTTATAATAATGCTCTTTGCAGGTTGTGCACAAGTTCAGGAGCTTTTGTGATCATCTTATGTGACGTTGCCTTTTCTCAGCATTTTTGTTACATTCTAATAATTTAGGTCATGGTCCATGGTCATACTATGCAAGCAATGTCACACATAAACTCACCTCCAAGGCTGTGCCTAAAACTGTTGCATTGTATGGTGCAATATACCAGCATATTCCTGTGGTTGGATTTGCAGGTAGAATGCAAATATTTGTGGCCGCACCACCCATAAAAGCAACAACAGGTTAACTGCAACTGTATGTTCACATTTAATCACACAATTACCTGTGGCTAGGGACAAACAGCTTGCATCCAATGGTAATCGCCTGTTTGCCCCTAACTGCGAGTAATCGCTCCATGTGCAGTTGCACTTGAACCCCATGCAGACAGCTGTGGCCATTCTCAACCTGCTGTGTATCTATTATTAGCCACAGTGGGCAGCACAGTGGCTACATGGTTAGCACTTCCACCTGGTAGTACTAGGGTCGTCGGTTCAAATCCCACCACCTGCCTGGAGTTTGCATGTTCTCCCTGTGACTGCATGGATTTTCTTTGGGTACTCCAGTTTCCTGCCACAGTCCAAAGACATGCTGGTAGGTTAATTGGATCCGGTCTAATTTGGCGCTAGTATGTGTGTTAGGGACCTTAGTATGAATGTGAGTTAGGGACCTTAGATTGTACGCCCCTTTAGGGTTAGGGACTGATGTGAATGTACAATATATATGTAAAGCGCTGCATATATTGAGTACCCATAATAATAATAATAATAAATATTCTTGAAGAGATTTGGATTTCCCACTAATAAAGGGATTTTAAAAAATGAAGGGTTACTCTTTCAAAACATGCAGAATTTATGCAAGGCCACATGTGCACTGCTGCTCCTAAATGTGAGTTTAGGAGCTTGTGGTGTTTTTCTGGCAAAATTCCTGAACTTAACTCAATAAAAGCCTATGTGTCCATGTACACATAGGTTTTTAACAGAGTTTGAGAGCAGCAGAGTATAAGGGCAGTTAAATTTTCCTCTCCTGAACATGGAAGAGTCGCATTCAGGATAGGAACGTTTTGGCCAAAAAATGCTTAACATGGCAAAAATGTGTTTAAAAGCAGCTAGACGCAAGCCACGTTTATCGTTTGGGCGCTTATTCGTGTCAATGGAAATTACTCTGGCCAATCAAACACGCTAATCATGGTACTGCCTTTACACACACTTGTGCCGTATTTAGTGTTTTTCTGCTGCCAGGAGAGCTAAACATTTAGAGGAGTTCAAGTGTACATGAGGTCTTATACCGATAGTGGTGATATTATTAAAAGTTGTATTAGTATATTTCTTACTAGCTAGTCACTAGCTGACATAAACGTTTTCTCCTCTCTATGTATTCTTTTGGTAGGGTACAAGTAGGCGGGCCTCCTTCACCTCTACATAGGGGGGTACTGAAGCCCATGCGCATGCTCATTAATGCCCATGCCCATCAATGCCCAGGATCAGGCAGGGTCACGTTCATGTGACAGTTCACATTATGGCAGAACCTTGGCTTAGAGGTGAGCCACGTGCAGCTGTATGACCCACAAAGTCTCTCTGTGAAATGTGTTATCCCATGTTACTACACACTCTTCTCTCTTAATGTTGCACTTAGGAGGGACACCGCTGAGTCTCTGCCCTCTCCATCAGACCAGGATTCCTCTGCCACCTCCCTACCAGTGACAGAATAGGGTCCCGACGTGTACTAGCGTGGACCTCATGCGTCCTCAGTTATCTCCTCCTCCCATACTATGTGGCTGGATACATGGGGTCTCCATACCATGGGTTCAGTACCAGTACTTCTCTGTTGAGGAACTGACAGCTAGGGTGGGAGGTGGACTACCAACCCACCTAGCCAACGGAGTACCTGTCACCACTCCTTGACATCCAGCTATATGCCATTCTCACCAGCTCATGGTTACCTGTGGCAACTACTCTCCTCTGTCTCCCTCTCTTGCTGAGTTAACCCCTTGTGACAAACTTCTTCTTCTGCGCAGTGTGCTTTACAGGCCATGTTCTTCTGATATGCCATGTACCACCATGCACTCTGTTAGGGATCCGGGTATGACCAGAAGTATGTGAACTGACGCAGGGAAACGCAGGCTTCAGATATGTTATAAACAATATAATTTATTAATACTAACAATACAAAACGCAGTGCAATACTAAAACATAAACACAGTGCAAACGAACCAAACCACCCACAGATAACAATACATACAATGCAAGCGTAGTCAGGCAGGCCGGGTCAATAACAATCGGGCAGGTAGGAACAGGAGGAGCAGGCAGAGAGTAGTCAGGTCATGAGCTGGGTACAGCAACTAACGGGCAGGTAGGTACAGGGGGTCAGGCAGAGAATGGTTGGGGTCACAAGCCAGGGATCAAACAGGAGAAGTCAGCCGAGGTCAGGATCAGGCAGGGTCGGCAACCAGTCAGTCAGGCAGGAACAGGAACAGGAATGCAGGTAACAAGATACAGGGGCCCATGGAAAAACACACACCAAGGCACAGACTGCAGGTCTGGCCATCCCTTAAATACACCTCCATAATCAGCTTCAGGTGTTTGGCTGACTGCAGGGTTGAGTCTCTGATCGCTGAGAGCACCCGCTGGCCAGCCCTGGTACTGCAGCCCACAAGGCAGGTGAGTCCCACCATTATTGGCAAGTCCATTCCTGACACACTCCTTTGAATAACTTCAAACCAGACTTTTGAACAGTTCAAGAAACTTTACTAAATGCTTTTGCAACATTACAGAACAAAGTGTAAACTCAGTCCTATGCAATAACTAAGCTGTGGCCGCCCAGGCATACCTTTACAGGCCATTTCACCTTATGACATCCATGAAGATGAAAAGCGCTGGGTGGTGCCAATTGAGGTCACTCCATCACGCACATTGAAACCCTGGAAGTGGGCTATTGCTGAACATGAGTGGAGGATTTATGCCTTTATATCTCTCATATGAGGAACAGCCTTTGTGGCTTTTACATTATATATATTTTTTTAACATTTAATAAATCTTAAATTTGGTTTTTACTACACTATGAGAGCTTGTCTTCCATCTTTGACCACGTGATCCCCTTGCGGAGTGTGAGGTGCAGGAGAGAGTTTGGAGTTTCAGTGACATCCAGATGACATTCCAGTCTGGACCTTCTATGACAAGCGCTTTTGACCATTTTGTAACTGGTGGTGTTACTAGTTGGTAAGGTTCATCTGCACACACTGTGGTGTTTGGTGGATTCTATCCTCTCTCTTCTGATTCATGGAAGACCTTTTTTGTGAAGGTTCCGTTACTCTCTGTTCAAGGCTTTTCTTTTTGTTGCATTGTTTGGACTTGTATTCACTAAGGGACTTTTCTACTCACAAGTAGTGTTTTCATATATGGATATTGAAACACATGAACATGTGATGTAAAATGAAAAATGTGATTTATTGTTTTTTTAATGCACTTCACTGTTTTTTGCGGTTTCACTATTTTTACTGTTTGTGATTATTTGAATTCATTTTATAGTGATGCACTTTTTTACACATCATACATGTACAGGTACAAGTCTATTGCTGGCAATTTCCCTTAGGGTGGTAATTCAACATCTTTCTTTGTAATTCAGACCTTCTCACTTCCCATATGGTCCCACTTGGTCTCTGAGCCTAGCCTTTCCCCTTTTTATTTGTAAACCAGAATGAAGGTCAGAACCAAAAAAGCCCAGGAAACTGGCCAACCCAAAGCTTAACCCTTCCCTAGCTGGCAGCTCAGTCTCACAAACTAGCAGCAAATTCCCTTAGTAGGCAGCTGACTACATACAGCATGAAACCCAGGAGATAAAGAATATACATACAGTTGTGGCCAAAATTATTCAACCCCCACTGAAATTGAGTGTTTTGGCCAGTTTGACATTGCTTTTGATCATTCAGTCATCTTGCTTACATTTACATTAAAGAGGCACTTGTAGGTCAGACAAATATAACATAACAGTTATAATGAAATAACCACAAATGTCTTTTCTGTGCTCACAGCATTATCAGTTTTATTCAACCCCCAAGTGACATTCAATCTTAGTACTTAGTACAGCATCCTTTTACAGTTATAACAGCTTTTAAACGTGAAGCATAGCTTGACACAAGTGTCTTGCAGCGATCTACGGGTATCTTCGCCCATTCTTCATGGGCAAAGGCCTCCAGTTCAGTCACATTCTTAGGCTTGCGCACTGCAACTGCTTTCTTTAAGTCCCACCAGAGGTTCTCAATCGGATTTAAGTCTGGTGACTGCGATGGCCACTCCAAAATGTTCCAGCCTTTCCTCTGCAACCATGCTCTAGTGGACTTGGAGGTATGCTTGGGATCATTGTCCTGTTGAAAGGTCCAACGTCTCCCAAGCCTCAGGTGTGTGACGGACTGCATCACGTTTCCATCCAATATCTCCTGGTACTGAAGAGAATTCATGGTACCTTGCACACGCTGAAGCTTCCCTGTACCTGCAGAAGCAAAACAGCCCCAAAGCATGATTGACCCTCCACCATGCTTCACAGTAGGCAAGGTGTTCTTTTCATCATAGGCCTTGTTCTTCCTCCTCCAAACATAGCGTTGATCCATGGGCCCAAACAGTTCTAATTTTGTTTCATCAGTCCACAGAACACTATCCCACAACTTTTGTGGTTTGTCCACATGGCTTTTGGCATACTGCAGTCGACTCTTCTTATTCTTTGGAGACAGCAAGGGGGTACGCCTGGGAGTTCTGGCACGGAGGCCTTCATTACGCAGTGTGCGTCTTATTGTCTGGGCTGAAACTTCTGTACCCACATCTGACAAATCTTTTCTCAGTTCCTCAGCAGTCACACGGGGACTTCTCTCCACTCTACGCTTCAGGTAGCGCACAGCAGTCGAAGTCAGCATCTTCTTTCTGCCACGACCAGGTAGCGTTTCAACAGTGCCCTTTGCCTTGAATTTGCGAATGATGCTTCCTAAGGTGTCTCTTGGTATGTTTAACATCTTTGCAATCTTCTTATAGCCATTGCCCTTCCTGTGAAGAGAAATCACCTCTTCTCTTGTCTTCCTGGACCATTCTCTTGCCTTCACCATGTTTGTAACCACACCAGTAAATGTCTAGAAGGAGCTGAGTATCACAGTCATTTTAAAGCTGCCTAATTGGTGCTTATTATGCTTGATTGCTGCTCGGTGACATCCACAGGTGTTTTCAATACCTGATGGAAAGCACCTGTATGAACCTCTGTTCTTCAGAGTGGTAGTCTTTAAGGGGTTGAATAATTGTGGCAATGAAGAAACCACATAAGAACCATTTACTACTGTATTACATAAACAATTGATGTCATTTTAGTTGCATTTGGGTAGTTACAACGTCCTTGTAGGATTTGATTCTGAATACAATTCCAAATGTACACTATAGTCCCTAAACCCCTTTACAGCATTGGGGGTTGAATAATTTTGGCCACAACTGTATATTCTATATGGTTTATCTCTTATTTATCTAGTTTTGTTAAACAACTTGCCAATTATTTTTTGTTTTTTACTTTTTTCTTTTGCAATTTGCATGTAAATGTTAGTGAGTGAAACCATTTTTAGCACAGATTACATATACAGTGCAAATAGAAATCTCTCTCCAGATGTCTTAACCTGTAATTGATTTTCTTGCAGCTGTTTAACGGTAAATTTGATGCCAGGTGAACAATCTACAAATCTCTTTTTGAAAAATAAATTTCAAAAATGTAACACGGTACCCTTGTTAAATGTCAAAGTGTTCTCAATTTCATAAACGTAAGGTAACAAAAGAATAAATGTTTACTGAAAATGCATGATAGTTTTTTTTTTCATGAGCTTGAAAAATTACAAAAAGCAATGGCTTAACTGAAATATATTGCTTTTAAAAAAACCTAGATTCTTTCAGCATCAATAAGCTTAGTTTGGGGAATATTGAATATGAAACCAATTTAAATTAAGCATTCACAGGAGAAAAGCAGAAATGTGTACTTATTAAAGATATACTGTAATAATATTAACATAGAATAATTACAAACATGAATTTTAAGGTCCACTCTCATCTGGGTGATTTTATGAATTTTATGTTTTCTGCTGGAAGAAATCAATTGAAAACTTCTAGAAAATTATTATAAGGTGTCTTTTATACAGTGACAAGACTTCAGCAGTTATAAGCATCACTGAAATGTAAAGGTTGGTAGGGGCCTGAACTGCAATCTCTACTCAACAGAGTTTACTGAGTGCAGTAGAGGCTTACAAGTCCTAAAATTAAAAACTTCAACCAGTATTGAGTGTACGTCCACAAACACTTTGCCAGTTCCAACGATTCTCTGCATTTTGGTGTTCTGTTTTATGTGCCCAGTGTAATTAGCACATTTGTTACACAGTGGCTAATTGTAAACATATTTGTTCTCAAATACTGCAGATGTTTTAAGCATGCTTGTACTTTACAAATGCTTCATCTAACAAATGATATAGTTACATAGTTAGTCTGGCTGAAAAAAGACAAAATTCCATCCAGTTCAACCATTAAAAAAAAAAAAAAAAGTTATAATCCTATACTCACAGTTGATCCAGAGGCAAAAAACCCAGTAAAGCATGATCCAATTTGCTCCTGCAGGGAAAAAGAATTCCTTCCCGGTCCCCCGAGAGGCAATCGAATATTATCTGGATCAAATTTACCTATAAATGTTAGTATCCAGTTTTATTCTCTGTATATTTGCCATTTTATGAAAATGAACATTTCAAGAATTCAATTTTCATTTTATGGGCAATTATAAATAATTTTGAATGGGAAATATATAAAAAGATTTGCTATCTTGAACAATATAGAAAAAGTGTAGCGCAACTAAAATGTGTATAATCCAATATAAATGTGCAATAATATTTTTTTTGATAAAAAAAGACAAACGAATGTAAAGGCATCAAACACAATTAGTGATATAACTGATGATATGAAGACAAAGTGCAATGAAAAAGCCAATATAAAATGTGCAAAAAATATGTTTTTAAATTAAAAAATAGCAAAAACATGTAAATTCATAAATCACAATTAGTGATATAACTGATGATATAAATAAAGTGTAATGAATCCCAACCTCCCTTGTAAATACAGAGCTTAATAATTCATATTCCCCCTATAAACTTCATAAATGCTATAAAAAACGTATATGCATTAAACTAATATAAACAAATGCAGAATTCATAAAAAGTCCCAAAATATCCAGTGAGAAATTTCTCTCTTTAAAATATTGTGTTTGGTGACATGCCTACGTCAAGCTTGATAAATATAAAGTTGCTGATGTGCTCTATCACAGTGAACCATTACTTTCCAATGCTGCCGCTTACCTAAAGGTTTGACCCACACAAAGGTAAGGTCAAACACGCTTTCTGGACACTCTGGGTGTAATAACTGGCAATATTCCTCCAATTCCCTTGCAATAAGTATCACTTTAAGACTGCAAGACTCCAGCCAAATCAATGTAAAAAATTAAACAAAAATGATCTCATGGTGCAGTATTAGGGTAACTTGATATTGTTTATTAAAAGAAGATTAAAAACACTCACAAGTATGGTGAACTTGTAACATCCATTGCACTAGATTGATGGCTTGTTTACGTTTCCATTCCAATGTTATATTGCCCCCTTAGCCACTTGCCGTCCGGCCGCCGTATATAAACGGCTGGACGGTGGCAGTCCAGGGGCGGGTTGCCATTCATAAACGGCGCCTGCCATTTTGGACTGTGCATGCTCCCTGGAAGCATGCAGCACCGCAATCCGGTGCCCACTGTGTCCTCCAGACACAGTGGAACACCGATCATCATACAGGACCTCTGTGCAAGGTCCCAATCATGTGATCACTGCTTGGCCAATCAGTGATCACATGCAGAGTAGTAAGCAAGATGTTACTTCTGACATCATTGCTTACTACGTGTGAAATCTGTGAATGATCACAGAGGTCACATGGTACAAGGCTATTCACAACAGCCTTGTACCATGTGACAAGCTGTGACCAATCACAGTTCACGCAGTATTTCTCAATGGCTGCAAGAATGCAGCCAGAGAGAAGGAGAAATGATTGCATTTACAGCCTTTATGGGTGTAAAAGCAATCAGTGTAAAAAAAAAAAAAATCTTCATCACCCCCCCACAAGTAGTACAGTGTCACCATGGGGACACTGTGTACAGATAGGGTGACAGTAAGTAAAAAACAAAACAAAAAAAACATAAATAATAATATAAAAAAATTAAATAAAAATGTAAAAAAAAATTATAATTTTTGGTTATAAACTAATTTGGGTTATTTGTTTTTACTAAAAAGATAACTGAATACATTTTGGCCAAGATGTATGATAAAATATTATTTATTTGTAAAATTTTATAAGAAAAACACTTTTTTTCAAACTTTTTGGACATTTTCGTTTATATAGCAAAAAAAAATTAAAATCCCAATGGTGAATAAATACCACCAAAATAAAGCTTTGTCTGTCTCAAACAAATGCTACAAAATTCATATGGGTGCAGTGTTGCATGACCGCGCAATCGCCATGCAAAGTGTGATAGCGCTGAAAGCTGAAAATTGGCCTGGACAGGAAGGAGGTAAAAGTGTCCGGACTTGAAGTGGTTAAGGAAGCATATTTCTGGCGTAGTGTCTAAAATGGCCGAACTCACACTTCGGGGTGCAATGACATTTAGTTGCCCCCTCCCTGATGCGTTTCGTCACGTGATCAGTGATATAATCATAGGAAAAGACAGTGCTGACATCAAGACATATCTCTTGATGTTGGCACTATCTTTTTGTATGAATAAGTAATAGGCACTCTTTATGGAGACACCAAAGGTTTATTAGACTGCTGATGCCTCCTCTGCTTCCAGCCAAGGCAGACAAGAGGCAAAGAGTAACTGATGTTGCTTACTTGGCACTGCTAATAGAATTTGACAGCTCTGAGCCAGAAGTGTATAGAGAAAAATGCTTTTGGGTTTATTCAGTTAAAGGTAGATTAGTGAATTGAAATTCACTGATCTCCTGCTTCTTTCCATTGTAATATTCCCTGCAGTGGCTAATGGAGGAGCAAGGTTAGCTTGAGGATTAAGAAAGGAATCTAGATGTGCAGAAAAGTTTCAGTGGGTAACAACAAAAATTAGCCAGTGCAATTTCTCTAAAACTCATAAGTCAAATTCAGGCACAATGCAAAACATCATAAATGCCATTACAACAGCCCAAGCTAGAGTAAGTTGATCAGTAACACAAAAAAATATTCATAATTTGCAAAGTCTCTTAATGGAAGCATGTCAGAAATGGCTAATTATATTTCTAAGAAAAAGATCAGAGACATTTAACAAAGCCCTATTGTAAAATAGTCATAAAATAATTCCCTTTTATATCTCCTTTGACAAAACACAGGCATAGTGTCATTAAACCTACTAGAAGGATATATCTTAAGTCAGGGCCTGTTAATAGCCACCATAACCCTCCATTCGGCTACAGTCATCTAATGGAATCCTACAACTTATTGTGTGGTTCCATAGTACACATCCGTGAGTCTGCATTTTGAATCTCAAAGAGTTAAGTTTCATACAATTTGCTATGATGGAGATCTAACATGTCTATGCTATAATGCCCAGGGGGTATATGAGACTGCATCTTCTAAGGAGTATAGGCATAACAGTAATATAATTTTTGATATCTATTAAATTGTGATTCATTCTATTCAGTGATTGAGTGGGATTGGATCAGTGACACCCCCTAGAGGGTCCACAAAAAACAGCTGCAGTTGACATCTGACATCCATCAATTTTCTATAGAAACTATGCACAAATGCATGAGAGCCAGTGACACCAGATCTAAATACTCTGCAGCAAATTGCACAGGAACCAAAATCCAGGAGAACTTTGCAAATACTTTTTGGTTTTAAATTATTTTACACTCACCGGCCACTTTATTAGGTACACCTGTTCAAATGCTTGGTAACAAAAATTGTTAATCAGCCAAATCACATTGCAGTAGACATGCATTTAGACATGTAGACGTAGTGAAGACGACTTTCTGAAGTTCAAACAGGGCATCAGAATGGGGAAGAAAGGGGATTTAAGTTACTTTGAATGTGGCATGGTTGTTGGGGCCAGACAGGCTGGTCTGAGTAATTAAAAAACTGCTGATCTACTGGGATTTTCATGCACAACCATCTCTAGGGTTTATAGAGAATGGTCCAAAAAGTAGAAAATATCCAGTGAATGGCAGTTGTGAACAAAAATGCTTTGTTGATAAAAGTCTAAAGACTATGAAAAATGTCCTTATATTTGGATGTATCAAATGCACTTCTAGACTGGCAGCCAGCTGTCAGAGTAAAAAGCCACACTATAGAAGACAGAAAAGAGGAACACAGCTGTGTCAATCTAAGTGTAAATTAGCAAGTAAACCATGCTTTATTAAAAGCACTCACAAAATTATCATGTGGCAGAGCATTTGAACAGTAACCAACAATGGTGGATATGACAGACCCAACCAGGGGCGTACTGACAATTCATGGGGCCCCGGGCAATAGGGGATCATGGGGCCCCTGTGTCCTCGCCCACACTCAAACCACACCCAAAAAAGCCCATGAAAGGTACCAGTGGCATCTCATGGGGCCCCCTACTGACCCTGGGCCCTCGGGCACTGCCCGAATGGTCAGTCTGCCCCTGGACCCAACCATGACAGGGACCTTTGTAGGGGACTACAGGCTAGCCTCTTGCCTACTGACCATGACTCTGGCATCTTAGGGGGCTCTATTCTTTTGTGGTACCTAGGATGGCCTTTGGAATAGTTTACTTCAGGATCAAGTCCAGGTCTCTCCAAAACACATAGACTCTGAGAACTGGAGGACCAGGATACAGATTTGGAGTCTCTGTGCCCAGACCAGCATTGACTGCTTCAACTCCCTCCCTCCTAGACTCAGAGACTCTAAGATTTTGATATAATCAGCTCAAAACAACATCATGCTAAGGACTCTTGCTCTAATCTGTTTATTAAGGTGTTATGGGTTTACTATCTTCTCCTGCTGTGTGCCTCCTAGATGTGCATTCCCATTGTTAATTGAGTTAATTGAGTCACCTATTGTTTGTCTTTTGGAAGGTCCTCTTGGAGGCTCCTACATGACAGGATTAGACTGATGTCAGCTTCACCTCATTATATTGTCAGTGTGGAATGTTTATCTCAATGTGTAATATTTGTTTTATTGTGGGGACTGCCTCTATTTCTGGAGTGTATAAAAACTGTATTTCTGTTCAATAAAGTGGCTCCAGTTTGGCATCTAAGCTAGCTTGGTCTATTATTGGGTGCGATGCCCAGCTATAATACTTTGGTCCTGTGTCCCAGTGGCAAGGAAGCGGTTCTATGATGGAATCACCCAGTCAGGGTGAAAGGCATTCCATCACAGTGGGACATCAAAGTGAGACATATTTTTTCTAAAAAGATACCTAACTTCACAAATTACCTCTAGGGGACTCAGGATTAAACACAGATGTTCATTTTTACCATCTGACTTACAAAAAGAATACGATTATATATCTGAGTTTTGCTCACAAATGTGGATGAACATCATAATCCAACAAAGGGTCATCAAAACTCAGACCGTGATAGGAAAAGCCAAATCTCTTATAGATGCTTTGACCAACATAATACCAAGCCTCCCCTTACGATGGTATCATATCTTCAAAAAGAACACCAAAAAAGAGGAAGATGATGTAATCAAAGTCAAACTGAATAAATGTAAAAGGGACATTGACGATTATAATCAGCAAAGAGGTTTTAATCGATAAAAGGTCCACACATATACACGTCCCACCTCGTCCTTCTCTAGTGCCACTTCTATCTCTTATGCTTTTTCAACCTAGCCTCAAATTTAATCAAGATCATATACCTCACCCACATAATAGATCTACCAAATCACATCAGATATATTATTCCCCAACTATATCCACCAATCTGCAGTCTAATACAATGGTACAACAACATCCTGACCCTCCAAAACCGTGGAGAGTCAGAAAGAAACAATATCCCAGTCCCAAATATAGATACTACCAATTCCTTTGTGCTCCATCCACAGACAGATCCACATATTCCACAAGGAACACCTTGTACATCCAACCCTACAATTTCAGCATCATCTTCTCCTTTGATCAATAATCACACTCCTATGTACTCATGATTATCCAATGCCTCATATACCATGTATGCAAACCCTACCTCCTCCCATCTATCTGTTCCAGACAATAATTGTGTGGACCACATCACCATCCAACATTCTGATGCTGTACCAGAATCTTTTTTAGTAAATGTTCCTCTGTCTACCCAAAAAGAAAAATAGAAGAGGTAAAAGAGGGGCTTGAAAAACACACAAGGAAAAAAGGAAAACAACCCAGACTGTAAAAATTTTTAATCTCTCTACTTATGAATTATCCAGGGAGCATGCTTCTTTATTAAGTAGAGGATTGAGCTTTGCCTCTTCAGTATTTCCCAACCCATTCTTGTGGACCTTAATGAGTTTATCAGAACCCAACTCTATAGAGTACCTTGAGGATTCATTAGACTCTGTTGGGTTAGCCCATCTAGAAGACTTATACACAGAGGATAATGACACTTACACCACAGTCCAAACACAACACCTGCCTACCTCTCCTCCTATCCAACATACCACATTAAAACCAAAATCAATTTTCCATCCTACACAATCCAAGGGCTCATATACAGTGAGGAACAGAAGTATTTGAACACCCTGCGATTTTGCAAGTTCTCCCACTTAGAAACCATGGAATGGTCTGAAATTTACATTGTAGGTGCTTTCCCACGCTGAGAGACAGAATTAAAAAAAAAATTCAGGAAATCACATTGTATGATTTTTAAAGAATTTATTTGTCTTGCACTGCTGAACATAAGTATTTGAACACTGAAGAAACAGCAAGAATTATTGCTTTCAAAGACCTGTTACTGTGCCTTTAAAAAGTCCACCTCTACTCCACTCATTAATCTAACTTAGTAGCACCTGTCTGAGCTCTTTAAAGACACCTGTCCACCCCACAGTCAGCGCCAATACTACCATGGGCAAGACCAAAGACACCAGAGACAAGATTATGGACCTCCACAAGGCTGGAAAGGGCTACGGGGCAATTGCCAAGCAGCTTGGTGAAAATAGATCAACTGTTGGAGCAATTGTTAGAAAATGGAAGAGGCTAAAGACAATTGTCAGTCTCCCTCAGACTGGGTCTCCATGCAAGATCTAACCTCGTGGGGTATCACTAATGATAAGAAAGGTGAGGAATCAGCAGGGTGTTCAAATACTTCTGTTCCTCACTGTATTCAAGCTTTTTACCAGATAGTATACACAGATATCTTACAGATGTGAAATCAGTATTCCACTTCCCCCCATGTTCAGTGCAATCCCACAACAGCTGAAAGATCAGACCTCAACAATCTAACAATCCCAACATCATCATCAAACTGGCCGATAAAGGCGGTGGGATTGTTATTCAGGATAGAGCTGTATACTTAAAAGAAGCTCTTAGATTATTGTCAGACACCAACACATATATCTGACTTCAAACTAACCCCTGACCCAATTTAGAGATGATGCACTCCAACTGCTTAATAAGGCATCAACAGATACAACAGATTTCTACCATCTTCCCAAGGTTCATTAGAATCTAGATAATCCTCTGGAACACCTAATAGTAGTTCCATGAATAGTGTTATGAGCCATTCATATAGATCATTTCCTTCAACCGTTGGCCCAAAATTGATCAGCTTATATCCCAGATGGAATCCATTTACTAGACACGCTCAAGACCTACTCCTGGGAATCAACATATTTATCAGTATCCCTCGACGTTAATTCTTTATACATGTCCATTCCTCATGAAGTAGGTCTCTGGGCTAACATTTTCCATCCCAAGATCCATTAATCAACGTTACGCAAGCCCAATTTATCCTTGATGCTACATACTTATGTCTAACCCATAATTACTTTTCATTTGATGGCAATTACTACCTACAGCTATGGGAGCAAATTTTGTCCCAGTTATGCAAATCTAGTGATGTGATTGTGGGAAAACCAATTTATTTGGAACAATAATCCCTATTCCAGAAATATAATTTTTTTTGGTCGCTGTATAGATGACATCATTGTCATCTGGGAAGGCCCACGGGCTGAAGTTGATCAATTTGTGACATTCTGCAATTCTAATAACCTAGGCTTGTCTTTCATATCTGTGTGTGATCCAGACAGTCTAGCTTTTTTGGGCTTGGAGTTATGCCACACAGAACAGTCTATATACTGTATGCCAAAAACTACATGAAACCTACGACGGGGAATTCCTTTCTCCATTTTATAAGTTGCCATCATCCTAGGTGGATATCTAACATTCCAAAAAGCCAATTTTGACATAATTGCATATGGGATGAAAATTATTCTACACAAGGACAGTTACTTATGCAAAATTTCCATGAGAAAGGTTACCCCACATCCCTAGTCCAGGATGCCTTCACTGCTTTTCTAGAGAACCAGCCCTCTAAAATCTACAAAACACTCACCTTACATCTCAACCACTGAGATTCACCACTCAATTCCATACACTATCATAAAATGGAACAAATTTTACGTAAACATTGGAGAATATTGCTGGAAGACACGCATTTGAGACATTCCATAACGGACAAGCCCAAAGTATCATACAGGAGAGCATGCAATGTAAAAAGTAAAACCGCCTCAAATAAAATAAAATCCAGTAAGACCATTATACATCCCACTATAACCTTTTTAACCATAAAATGGATGTTCCAGTGCTGGCAGCCTATGTGCCTTACCTGTAAGTATGTCCAGCACAGACAAAATCAGTGCACCACAAAGGGAACAATGTATACTCTGGATGACTTTTTCAATTGTTTGTCAGAGTTCATCATCAATTGCTTTATGTAGGTTGCACCATAAAAACTCTCCAAAAAAAGATTTGGGGAACACAGATGTTCAGTTGAGGATAGTAAAGATAAGCTTAGTGTCCCCAAACATTTTTTGGATTTCCATTCCAAGTCTTCTGCATCCCTCTGAGTTTGGGTAGTGAAATCCATTACTAAAGATCTCCCTCAAGCAGATCACAAAAGTCTCTGTGAAAGAGAGATCTTTTGGATTTATACCCTGGTCACTATGGCCCCAGGCAGCCTGAACGAAGATTTAGAGGTTCAATGTGTCCTATAAATCTGACCATAATTTCTACAGTTCTGATGCAAAGAGTGTTCAGTAATAGTTATAAAGTTTATCCCACTCTACCTTACAACCCTGACTGTTAATTACAAGTTTTATTTCTTTTTACTATAATATATATTATATTTTTGTAAAACACTAATACAATCATATTAACGATCTCCCACGCACAATATATTATAAAACTTTATAAAAACGGTTTCAACACATAGGTTATTATTAGTTATGGCCAATACTCTTTTGTATAAAAAAGGAAAGAACAGTGAGCGCTGGTCCTAAACAGCAGCTGAGCACTCTATGCAACCTTATACAGAAATACATAAAAAACAGTGCAGCGCTGGAGATAGTAGTAATAAAACATAAATAAGTCCAGTTCATAGAAACATGTCAGGTGACAAGTGGAAATTCAATGTTGGTGATCCGTAAGGAAGTGGCTGAAATACGCACTCACCAGAAAGAAGATATATATAAGCAGTATATATCAAAAGCCCATGGATCCTCAATCCAGAAGGAACAAAGCTGGTCTGGTCACAGAAAGTGGGTCCCTCCATTGAGGATGCAGCAAAAGATCTTCCTCCTCCCAGTTTGGTATTGGATTCCAAAGTCAGGGTTCTGCAAAGTGCTCCTGAGGAGTTATTGGTGTTGAGTTAGGAGCCACACCCTGGTAGGACCTTCAAGGGGATATACTGAACTCAGACCGAAAGCTAGTTGTATGAGAGCATGTCGATTAAGATGATCAGATAGTGCTGTCATGTCTGTAACCTGTTGTGGCGGAACCGTTCCGCCTGGGCTTCCTCGTGCGGAGCAGTGCGTCTCACCCAATGGTCCTCATTTCCGGCAAGTCTTCCAGCATTCTCCCAAGGCAGGTATTATAGCCAAAAACACGAGTCAGAACTTTGTGTAGGGTGAAACTGACAATCTTTATTAAACACAGCTCAGTATATACAACTTCACCCCACCCCCACCAGACAGACTGGCACCAGGTTTTCCCCACCCACAACAAACCATACAATACAACAATACCTAGGAACTCTATAGAAGTGAAAGACTACAAGGTCACATTTTCCTAAACAAACAGTGTAGAATGTCTGTGAAACATGTCCAGCTTTACAAAGGGGATAAAAACCAGAACAGAAAGGGCAAAATGGTATCACAAAGGGACAATTCGTCACACCTGTCATTTAATTCCTTTAGGACCGAGTGCTCCCCTTTGAATAGAAAAAGTGAACTAGAGATTGAACTCTTCATAGGATGTCATTGATTGTACAACACTAGGCAAACCAGAAAAAGCCTTCAGCTGGCATGTGGACACTCAGAATAAGATGGAGGTGGGAATTACAATGTTTCAGAGTAAAAACCCCTTTCTCAAGTGAAATTGATGGCAATTACTACCTACAGCAAGTGAGTGCTGCATCCTTAAAGGAGGGACCCACTTTCTGTGACCAGACCAGCTTTGTTCCTTCTGGATTGAGGATCCATGGGCTTTTGATATATACTGCTTATATATATCTTCTTTCTGGTGAGTGCGTATTTCAGCCACTTCCTCACGGATCACCAACATTGAATTTCCACTTGTCACCTGACATGTTTCTATGAACTGGACTTGCAGTGGACTTATTTCTGTTTTATTACTACTATCTCCAGCGCTGCACTGTTTTTTATGTTACTCTTTTGTATATAACTCTCCTTTAAAAACCCATATATTTTTGGAGGAATGTATGCTTATTAGCATACTGTACCTATTGACTAGCCTTGTTCTATTTATTTAAAAAAAATTATATTTATCTTGTTTCTTAATGTATATACCATGAATTGTAATTCTATATAATTAGTGGTAATATTAGTATATATTATTAGGCGCTAGTGAATTACAGTATAGACACAATTACAATTTGGATTTTGATTGAAGGATTTGAAATTGCCTCTAGGTCACTGGTATTTGTTCTCTGGGCCTGTGTTGCCCTAATTGATCATGGCTGCTGTTGCTACATTCTACTGCTAGTGCTTAGAACTTCACCAGAATGTACTTCACTTCTGGTGTTTGCCTTCTGCATTTCACTGGGATGTTCATTAATTGGTGACATATTACTCTTGACTCTTTTAGCAGATGCCTGTTCATCGTCTGAATCAAGGATGTTTATTAATCAACCACTGCTTTCAACTGATTCTCCACTCTCCTCAGTCATACCAAGCATTGTAAATGTCTACTCACTAGAGCTCTTTTTTTGGCAGTGACTTTACCAGTAGCTGATGACACTGGTACTGGTGCTTGGCAATCAGGACACTGGTTCTGGCTGACACTGGTATCAGAACACTGTATTGGTACTGGCTGGTAATCAGGACACTGTTTCTGGCTAACACTGGCACTGTTAAAACTGGTACAGGTGCTGCCTGGCGATAAACACTGGTACTAAATTTCATTGTTACTCTGGTTTGCTGGTGAACAGGAACCTGGTTTTGGCTGACACTGATAATTAATTTTACTGGTACTGCTGTGGCTAGTGATGAGGATACTGGTTACAGCTGACACTGGTACTAGATTTTGCAGGTGCTAGTATGACTTGAGATCAGGACACTAGTGCTGGCTGACACAGGTACTAGATTTCATTGGTACTGGTGTGGTTTGTGATTAGGACAGTGGTGCTAGCTGATACTGGTACTGGTGTGACAGGTGATCAAAACACCTGTGTTAGCTTATACTGGCAATAGAACACAGGTATTAGTGTGGCTGGTGATCCAGACACATTGTTCTGGCTGACCATACTAGAAAACTGTACCAGTGCTATCTGGTGATACATACACTGTTTCTGCTGACAGTGGTATTAGAATAATATACTTGCACTGGCTGAGGATCAGGGCCGATATTGGTACCCAATGACACTTGTCCTGGTTTGGCTAGTGGTCGAGACACTGGATGTGGCTGACTCTGATATCTGATGACATTGGTACTGGTATGGCTGGAAAGCAGGGCACTGCTGCTGGCTGGTACTGGTCCTAGATCACTGGTACTGCTGTGGCTGGTGATCAAACATTGATGATGGTTGATACTGGTATTTGTTAATGCTAGTACTGATACTAGAGTCCGCTGGTACTGCTTCTGAATATGGTTTTGGTTGACACTGGTAACTGATGACACTGGTACTGGTGCTGCTTTTTGATCAGGACACTGGCTCTAGATGACAGTGGCACTTTATTTCACTGGTATCGGTATGGTTGCCAATCAGGACACTGATTCTAGATTTCATTGGCACTAGTATGGCTGGTGATCAGTACACTGGTGCTGGCTGACACTGCTACTAAATTTCACTGGTACTGGAGTGGCTTGTGATCAGGGCACTGACATAGTGTGATCAGAACTAAAACAATGGTGCTTGCAAGACTGATGATCAGGACACTGGTGCTGACTGATACTGGTACTAGAAAGCTGGTACTGGTGCTGGCTGGTGACACTAGTACTAGAATATTTGTAATAGTGCTAGCTAGCAAATCAGAAAATTGTTGTTTGCTGGCACTGAAACTAGGACACTGGTATTGGTTCTGATAAGAGATCAAGACACTGTTGAGGGATGACGCTGAAAAAAAAACACTGTGCTGGGGCTGGTTTGTGAACAGGAGACTGTTTCTAACTGATACTGGTATTAGAACAAAGCATTGGTGTTGGCTGGTGATCGGGCTTCTGTTGTGATTGATAGCTGTTCCCAATGACATTGGTAATGGTGTTATATGGTGATCAAGACACTCTTTGGGCCTACGCTGGTATCTGATTACACTGGTATTGCTGCTGGCAATCAGGACACTGTTTCTGGATAACATTGGTTCTAGAAGAATGTTACTGTTGTGACTAGTGATCAGGACATTGGTGCTGGTTGATACTGATGCTAGAAAGTTGGGAGTGGTGTTTGTTGGTGATAAGGACATTGTTGCTCATTGATACTAAAACACTTGTACTGCAGCTGGTTGGTGATCAGACTGCTGGATGACACTTGTACTAGAACACTGTACTGATGTTGGCTGTTGATCAGGACACAGAGGCTTGATGACATTGGTATCAAAACATTGGTTTTGGTGCTTGCTGGCAATCAGGACATATGCACTGGCTGACACTGGTAGTGATGCTAGCTGCCAATCAGGGCATTGGTTGTGACTAGCCCTAGTAGTAGAACACAGATACTGGTGCTTGCTGCTGTGACCAAGGCAGCCGCACTGGTTGACCCTGGTATTAGAACACTCTGCTAGTGCTGGCTAGCTATCAGGACACTGAATCTGAATGACACTTGTACTAATACAATGTACTGGTGCTGGCTGGAAATCAGGTCTGGTGCTGACTGTTACTGGTGTTAGAACACTGGTACTAGTGCTGGCTGGTACTAGAACAATTCCAGCTTGTGATCAGCACATTGGCACTTGTTGACAATGGTATTAAGTCACTTACTGGTGCTGGATGGTGATTACAACACTGCTGCTTGTTACTACTGGTACTGGTGCTGGATGGCAATCACAGAACTGGCTGGCTGTTGGCTGTCACTGGAATCCGAACACTGGTATTAAGACACAGGTACTGGTGCTGGCTGGTAATCAAAACACCGGTGCTAGCTGAAACTTGTATTAGAACACTGTACTAGGTCTGGTTGGTGATCAGAATATTAGTGTTGACTGGCACATACTAGTACTAGAACACTGTACTCGTGCTGACTGGCAAACAGGATATTGGCACTGGCTTATATTTCTGCTAGAATACTGTATAAGTGCTGAGTAGTGATCAGGACACTGGTGCCTAATGATACTGGTATTAAAACACTGGTACTGATTCTTTCTGGTGATAAGAACACTTGCATTGGATGACATTTGAAATAGAACACTGCTACTGGAGCTGGTTGGTGATCAGGGCGACACTGGTATTGGGACACTCTACTAGTGCTATCTGGCAATCAGGACATTTCCACTGGCTAGCACTGGTACAAAAAAACTGAACAGACGCTGGCTGATGATTAAGACTGGTGATCTGGTATTAGAAAACTGGTGTTTTCTAGTGGTCAGAACACTTGCTATGGCTGACACTGGAACTAGAAGACTGGTGCTGGTGCTTGGTGATTAGGACACTGGTGCTGACTGATATTGGTATTAAAACACTCTACCAGTGCCAGTTGATGATCAGGACATTGGCACTGGCTGACACCAGTATTAAAGAGTGAGCTTGTACTGGCTAGTGATAACTAGCCAGTACATATTTTACATGCTATGCATCTCAAGATTTTACTTTCAGTTGTAACTAGAGCATAACTTAAAGAAACAGTTTTATTTGTACTGGTTTGTTTTGCCTTAAAAAGGTTTTGCCCTATATTTGTTCCATGGTGTTTCTTGGCAATAAAGCATACTAAAAGAGTTTGGCTCCCTCCTTCTTAAACCACATAAATTTTGTGACATCTTGGCTTTAGGAGCAGCAATATACCAAGAAAAGGACACATGAAAAATGCATTGCATAGGGATGAATTACAAAACTGTTTAGCCTTGGGATGTTCATGTCTTGTATAAAATGTAGGTTTTTTTTCTTTTGATTGAATGTTCATAGACAAAAACATTAAATGACAACTAACAAAGCATTGTGTGCAATAGTTCAAATGCTGGACTTTTACAAAACTGAGTTACAGATATGTTTGAATTTTGCAGTAATAGGTTTAAGTTAAATCATCCCAGCTGTAATGTTAGATATACAGTACAATAAATAATCCAAGCATTAGAAAGGCAGACTATGGGGAATTGCTATGCCTGGATAATTTATTAAAATACACCAAACTCTACAGTTTTACATTGGTGGAAAATAATGTTAAAATAATTGGCAAACATAAATAAAAATTAACACCTATCCCACCTAAATTATTACTGCAGCATTGCGCCTGTGGTAAGATGCAGACACGTTATGAGTTTGTGATACACATATGTAAGCCAAGGCTCAGTTCCATCCAAATAACCAGAATGGTCAGTTTCCCACCTCTCACAGAAACCAGACACAATGGTCATTCAAAAATTACAGCAGATAATCAATGCCAGGAATGCAAAAACATCCTTTTTTTCCAAGTAGAGACAAAGATCATATAAAAACTTAATTAGAGGCTAAAATAGTGGGCATTCAACTCCACAAATGAGAGACAAACCTCAATGACCAATGGCAAGTAAATTAATTTTGATTTGAATATAATAATTGATATGCATGCCTTCTATTGTTGAGGCTTGCACCTGTGGAATTTATCACCCGACATATCAGCTTTAAAGGAGAAGTATGGGTAAAAACATACATATTTACCTTGATGCTGCAGCTGCCCAAAGTTGGCTCTAAGAGCAAGAGCTGAGTGATCACAAGGCCACTCTTCTTGGAGTGGAGACCAGTGACTGTCGGTCATCACTCTCTGCTCTGCCCCTTCAAAGTTCACTGAAGTGCCAAACTGGAGAAGAGACGGGTTGAAAGCTGTAGCCAGCTGCCAATCAGGCAACAATATGGCCTGGATCCTTCCAAAACCTGGAGCAGCTATGTGATGTCAGCTGACAGCAGGCAATAGCCCTCTATAAGCTGACTCTGAGCCACAGGAGTGCACTCCCATGACCGAGAAGAGAAGTATGACTAAAAAATCTTTGGCCATACTTCTCTTTTCAGGTTATTTTCCTCTTACTTATCATACAGTTTACATATTGTTATAATGGCTTGTAAAGCAAGCTAACTGGTTCATTTATCTACTCTTGTCATGGCTTAATTGCTATTTACCTCTACATACTAAATACTAGACAGACATCCAAGATTATCACTATCCAAGTGTATTGAAGTAATTTTAAAATAAGTATTACAGAGTGCAGAATACAAGAATCTTTTTTTTTCTTTGAACATTAAAATGAAATGTGTGCTCAGTAAAATACACTTTATTTTCCCTAAAAAAAAAAGAACAAGGAAAACAAAACTAATGGGCCAAGTTCAGGTGACCTGGTGATTTTATGGATACCTAACAGCAATGAATAAGCTTGATCTAGGTCACATTTGTTGGATTGTGTCACTCAACTCATTGCAGCGCTGTAATTGTTTGTGTTACATTTCTCACCAAAATCTATTTTATGAGTTGAATTGTGCCTAACTGTAAAACTGGACTGTACCTCCTCTGAATCTGTGGACTACATAAAATGGAGTGTAATTGTTTTATTTATTTTTTACCTTTACATTCGCAGATAACATGATATTCAGCTTCAAAAAAATGCTCATTGTTTACACCTCTGGTCGGGGGCAGTATACACAGGAAGTTGAGCCACATGTTTACTTCCCCCCAACCACACCTTTTAAAGGTTAAGCTAACCTCTAAAAAAAATAAATACATGCACATGTTTTTGCAAGTAAAACATGTGCAGTTAATATTTTTATATGTGTGATCCTGCAAAGTATTGCACCCGATATCATTGGAACCAGGGGCGGACTGACCATTTGGAAACCCGGGTACTGCCCAAGGGCCCGGCGTCAGTAGGGGGCCCCATGAGATGCCCCTGGTACCTTTTTCATAGGCTTTTTTGAGTTTGGGCAAGGACACAGGGGCCCCATGATCCCCTATTGCCCGGGGGCCCCATGAGTTGTCAGTCCGCCCCTGATTGGAACATGAGTGCAATATCTGGCACATGCAGACATTTCCTACAGTTTATAAATGGATAGTAAACTGGTTAAAGACCATATCCAGAGAGTAATAATTAATGATTCATACTCTGAATGGTCTAAGGTTATTAGTGGTGTACCCCAAGGTTTTGTGTTGCAACTTTTTAACATATTTATAAATTATATAGGATTTGGGATTAAAAATACAATCTTAGTGTTTGCAGATGCAGTGGAATAACATCAATACAGGATGTCTCCAACTTAAAAGCCAACCTCAATGCACTATTTAATTGGGCAACTGTGCGGCAAATGAGGCTTAATGTTGATAAATGTAATGTTTTGCACTTTAGGGCTAAAAAACATGCATGTATCATACACACTAGAAGAACAGTATAGAGAAGGATCTGAATGTTCAATGGCAGAGAAGGATCTGAATGTTCTGCTAGAACATAGACTAGACTTGAGGGCCAGTTCACACCAGATGCCGTCTAGTGCATTTTTTTCTGCATCAAAAATGCATGCACAGTGTTTTCTATGTATTTCTATGTGTTTTCTGCACAGCACTGTACTAGAACACAGCATAACATGTCAACTGGAATGAAGTGTGGTGTGAACTGTAAGCAAAAACATATCTGGAACACATTTGGAATGTGTTTTTATGATGTGAACTGGCCCTAAGGGTAACTCCATTTTTGTGAGAAAAACATTAGCAAAAAAAATAATATAGCATATACAATTGTGACACAAGTCATATTGTAATTGAATATTATTCAAAATTACCTTTCCTTTTCAATCTGCAGAGCTGTAATTTTTTTGTAAAATGCAATGCAATATGGCTACCTGGAGGCATTCTGTACACAGATGGTGCAGAACTGAAAATGTTATATTCGGCTTGTGTGATTGACCCTATGATTTTCCCAAAAATCTGCACTAAGATACAAGTCAGATTTTTGGCATCCCTTGCAGCAAAAATGTCATTATTGGTGAGATACTCCCAAAGGGAAATCATGTCCAAAAGGGAGGCAGACCTTGCCAATTTCCTCATTAGATCTCTGCAGGTGCAAATGATAATTATAAAACTATTCCCCTACAGATTCATTCTGCACATGGACACAGACAAACTAACAGCTATTTCTTAAGAATAACAAAATATAGGAATATGTAACAAAGCTTGTTAAAATCCTTGCAATGTACATAAATAATTCAGAGGAGAAGTTTTTTTTCAACAGAAGTGGAGTTACTCTTTAATAATGCCATGCAATGTCAAGCTGCAGTTTCTAAAGCTAGCAAAATCATTTCTTGTAGCAAAAAAGGTATAGACTACAGAGAGAGAGAGAGAGAGAGAGAGAGAGAGAGAGAGAGAGAGAGAGAGAGAGAGAGAGAGAGAGAGAGAGAGAGAGAGATCATATCATATTACCCCTGTACAAATCATTAGTAACACCTCATCTGGAATATGCAAATCAATGTTGGGCACCAATTCAAAAAAAGGATATCAGGGAACTGGAGAAAGTACAGAGAAGGGCAACCAAACTGATATGAGGCATGGAGGAGCTCAGCTTTGAGGAAAGATTAGAGGAACTGAGTTTATTCTCTCTTGAGAAGAGGAGATGAAGGAGGGGGATATGCAGTGTATGTATAAATACTTAAGTGGTCCATATAGTGAACTCGGTGTAGAGTTATTCATTTGCAGGTCATTACAGATTAGAAGGGGACATTCTTTACTTTGGTAGGAAAAGAGATTTTCCCTTCTCATATGGAAAGGGTTCTTTACAGTAAGATTTGTGAAAATGTGGAATAGACTCCCTCAAGAATTGGTCCTGGCCAGCTCAGCAGAAATTTTTTAAACTTGAGCTGGAAGCATTCTTAAATGCACAAAATATAATTAGAAGGTAATACTTAGAGGTAATAACAACAGGGATAGTTGATCCGGAGAATTTTAAATTGCCTCCTGGAGGATCAGGAAGGATTTTTCCCCCCACTGGAGTGAATTGGATCAGGCTTTATTTTTTTATTTCTACTGGATCAACTGTGGGTAGAGCAGTGGATATAAAAAGTCTACACACCCCTGTTAAAATGTCAGGTTTTTGTGCTGTAAAAAAGAGACAAAGATAAATAATTTCAGAACTTTTTCCACCTTTAATGTGACCTATAAACTGTACAACTCAGTTGAACAACAAACTGAAATCTTTTAGGTGGAGGGAAGTAAAAATAAAAAAAACTAATATAATATGGTAGCATAAGTGTGCACACCCTTAAACTAATTTTTTGTTGAAGTACCTTTTGATTTTTTTCCAGCACTCAGCCTTTATGGGTATGAGTCTATCAGCATGGCACATCTTGACTTGGTAATATTTGCCCACTTTTCCTTGCAAAAACACTCCAAATCTGTCAGATTGCAAGGGCATCCTCTGTGCACAGCCCTCTTCAGATCACCCCACAGATTTTTGATCAGATTCAGGTCTGGGCTCTGGCTGGGCTCTGGCTGGGCTACTTCAAAACTTTCATCTTTTTCTGGTGAAGCCATTTCTTTGTTGATTTGGATGATTGCTTTGGGTCGTTGTCATGCTGAAAGATGAAGTTCCTCTTCATGTTCAGCTTTCTAGCAGAAGCCTGAAGGTTTTGTGCCAATAGTGACTGGTATTTGGAACTGTTCATAATTCCCTCTACCATGACTAAGGCCTCAGTTCCAGCTGAAGACAAACAGCCCCAAAGCATGATGCTGGCAACACCATGCTTCACTGTGCGTATGGTGTTCTTTTGGTGATGTGCAGTGTTGTTTTTGCACCAAACATATCTTTTGGAATTATGGCCAAAAAGTTCATCCTTGGTTTCATCAGACCATAACACATTTTCCCACATGCTTTTGGGAGACTTCAGATGTGTTTTGCAAAATGTATCTGGGCTTATATGTTTTTCTTTGTAAGAAAAGGCTTTCCTCTTGCCCCTCTACCCCATAGCCCAGACATATGAAGAATCTGGGAGGTTGTTGTAACATGTACCATACAGCCAGTACTTGCCAGATGTTGCTGTAGGCCTCTTGGCAGCCTCCCAGACCAGTTTTCTTGTCATCAATTTTGAAGGGACGTCCAGTTCTTGGTAATGTCACTGTTGCACCATATTTTTTCTACTTGATGATGACTGTCTACACTGTGTTCCATGGTATATCTAATGTCTTGGAAATTCTTTTGTACCCTTCTTCTGACTAATATCTTTTAACAATGAGATCCCTCTGATGCTTTGGAAGCTCTCTGCAGACCATGGCTTTTGCTGTAGGATGCGACCAAGAAAATGTCAGGAAAGACCTACTAGAACATCTGAACTTTATTTGGGGTTAATCAGAGTCACTTTAAATGATGGCAGGTGTGTATTGACTCCTATTTGCTATGATTTTGAATGTGATTGCTTAGCTCTGAACACAGCTACATCCCCAGTTATAAGAGGGTGTGCAAACTTATGCAACCACACTATTTTAGTTTTTTATATTTACTCCCCCCCCCCCCCTAAAATATTTCAGTTTGTTTTTCAATTGAGTTGTATAGTTTATAGGTCACATTAAAGGTGTAAAAAGTTTGGAAATTATTTATATTTGTCTCATTTTTTTACATCACAGAAACCTGACAATTTAACAGGGGTGCGTAGACTTTTTATATCCACTGTATATATAAAAAAATGTTCTTAGTTTTTTTTTATGCGTTGAACTAAAATGGACTAAGTGTCTTTTTTCAACCTAACTATGGAACTATATGCAGGTTTCTGCTTATAAAAGATTTTAATCATTGAGCTGGAGGTAGTATCAATGGACTACAAATGTGCTGATCATCTGCTGTGGTGTCAGATGCCACTTGTAGATTATTAATTCAAAGATCTCTGTGAATGAATAATGTGGCTGTGCAGATGGAGCACTGAACAGGTGCTCAGATTTTAAATGTGACAGGGTCTAGGGGTGAGAAGAAGCCCTGCCCACTATCATGGGGGCTCAGTAGGTGACAGTTAGCGTTCAGGGCAACTTAAATATATGTACCATGTTACTAAAGGTGGAGATAGCATTTAGCCTGGGTTCACATTGATGCGGTGTGGAATTTGCACCTGTTTCCGTGCAAAATCCGCACCGAATCACAATTGCAAACCACTGCAGGTGTGTATGTTAAGTGAACAACACCCCAAAATCGGTTCACAAAACGAGGTGCGATGTGCAGAATTGGATCGCATGGGTGTGAATACCCATGCAATCCAATTCTAGTGCAGACCAGAAAAAGGGTCCTTCACTTTTTTGGTGTGGATGTGGTGTGATTTGAGTCATACAAAATGTGCAAAATGGGGTGCCAAACAGATCTATTTGCAGTGGCTACAGTATGTTGTTTGTGACTAGTAAGGGCAGAAATAAGAGGGAAAAAAAATCTCTATAATCACCTCAAGCCAATTCATAAATCACATCTTAGTGGAGTTTTTTTTTTCTTTTTGCAGTGTACTGTTCAAATATACAATGATAGTAATTTGGAAATGTTATATCTCAATATCCTTGTTGTGGGTATTTTACAGTTGCTACTAGTTAAGTAAAAAGCGACAATAATGTTTTCTGTTTTCTCGGGGTCAAGTGATGATTAGTGTCCACACACAATATAGCTATAGGACCTATGATGTTATTTTTGTGGGATACAGGTAATCAGGTATTAGACCTTTATGTGTGTTCAGCTGAGATAAGCTCTGCAACACACATCAGCCCTCGATATGAGTATTTCCTATAAAACACATTCCCAAGGCACAAAATATTGGCAATGACATCTAAAAATATGAAATGGCAATTGCTGTGGCCCTCGGTTTTTCAACCACACTAATTTTTCTATGAATAAAACAGGGCTTACAAATAAAAATCAAACAATAGAGAAGCATAGTTGTATGAATATTTGAAGCTAAACTATATATAAAGATAAGAAAAATAACATTAATATACTGTACATACAGATTATATAAGCGAAATGTGGACGGAATAGGCTGTTTGCATTGGTGTAAAACATTTACAAATAGATAAAGCAGTTGTTGATGGTGAATCAGTGCATTGGGGTTTCGGATCGTACATGTGCACCTGTTAATTCATGTTCTCTAACTATGGTGTCCGTTTATAAACCAGCGGTAATAGATCGCTGCTCAGTTCACTGGCATTCTCGGAGAACACAGTTCTCCTGTGAATGCCTTTTATGAAGCAGTTCTCCGAACGAAGGGAGAACGGTCTCCAAACGCTGGAGAACGGACTACAAACGCTGGAAAACGGCTGATTTTACTATAATCTCTTGCGATTACAGTAAAAAATCAGTTTACTAAGCAGAGGTAAATTAGCGCTGCTTAGTTTGCGGTCCCTCCGATTCTCCAGCTCTGGGCTCTGGAATCTGGAGGGAGAACACAGATCTCCAGTGAAGGGCTGAACATGTTCTCCGCTGATCTCCTGAGTGTCATAAACTGTGAATGACCAGAGAATAGCTGCGATCCTCTGAATCGCAGCTATTCTCTGTGTCATAAACGGACACCTATGCTAGCTAGGTGTTTATGGGTCAGGTGATGCAAACAATAACATTTTTGGAACTGATTTAGGTGTATGTTTATTAACACTCCGGTCATATCTGGTGCGACTTGACATGCGATTTGCATGCCGCGCGACTTGCAAATCATATGCCAAGTCTCACCCTATTTTCCTCTGTTAGAGCAGTCATATTGGTGCAGTTCTAACTTGGTCGGAGCCGCACCACTTTCTAAAGTAGTGCATGCACTACTTTTGGTGTGATTTGCATAGACATCTGTGTCAGATGTCTTGCAAATCGCACGTCACCCGACTTTGAAATCCTGCGACTTCACTGTATGTCGCGCAATTTCAAAATCAGCATTGATGTGACTGGGGTGTAAGCAGAGATAATTTATCTCATTTCAGTTCTCTGCAGTTCTCATGGAAAAATCTTCGTCTCTGTCCCCCTGTTTATGAAGCGGAGAACCTTTGTTCTCAGAAGGAGAAGAGAGGAGAAGTTTTTCCTCTGAGAACAGCTGAGATCTGTGTACAAAGGGGAGGGCTGCTTGTGATCTCCTGAGATAATTGTGTGATTACAGATGTACAGTTTGAACAGTGAAACCAAAGTTAAAAAGACCATTCAATTACATGAAAATAATAAGCACTGACCACTAGTATTTTTTAACGCACATTTTGGCACATTCTTTAAATGTGTATTTCAGCTCATTTTTATTGCTTATCTTAGCATTTACATTCATTTTGCTGCTTTTTAACATGCTGTATTTTTTTAATGTGCATTTTGATGTGGGTTTCTTTAACCCCCCTGGTGGTATTCCCAAGTGTAGCTCGGGGTTAACTTTCAGTGCCAGAAGCGGTAACCCCGAGCTACACTTGGGATTACACTGCAGCGTTACTCAGGGATCCCTCAAGCACTTACCTGCCCCGTGGTCCCGCGATGTCCCCCCTGCAAAGTCCCCGGCCATGTGCTCTGGCCGATGCTGGCATCCGTCTTTCGGGATCCATTCCCTGTAAGCGACGGGACGTATGGGGGATGGAACTGGCAGGAATTTTAAAAATGTTAAAATTTGGCATTCACTCAATACACTAAAATCTGATAGCATAACATTACTGTATCAAACCATTTCACATACATTTTGTCCCTAGTGCTTTGTCCAGTCCCCTGCCTGCATTTTTACCATTCTGCCTGGAAACTGAGAAATGTCCATGGCATCCAAAAAGCTTCCCTTTAGGTCAAAAGCGGTTTTAGACCAGATAGTGAACAGTGATAGTAAATTAGAACCACTTGCAGAATTGAGTGATAATGATTCGTGGGGAAATTTGTCATCAGACACTGAAAATGATTATGCGACTTTGCTCAGTGATGTGCAAACTTGGCGCTATATTTCAAATTTCAGTATTTTTGGTTTGATTACATTATTGAATTAAATGTATTATTATATTATGTTTTATGATTATTTATTATATTATAATTTATGAGTTCGTGGTTTAAAATTTTTATGATACCCGGGATGTTTACTAGACTGTTATTCTGACAGATTTCAGTGAGTTATTCCTAAGAATTACAGGCCTACAATTAAAATACAACATATTTCCATTGAAAACAATGTACCACTTTGAGCACAGAAATACTGACATAATTAGAACGCTAGAGAGGTTAATGTGCATTTTGGTGCTTTTCTAAACACACATTTAGGAGCTTTAATGCTTATTTTGGCACAGGTTATTTTAACGTGCATTTTGTTGTGGTTTGTAACGCACATTTTGGCATTTTTCTTAGCACATATTTTGGCACTTTTTTTAAAGTGCATTTTGATTTAGTTTTCGTGCACATTTTGGCAAACTGCATATCTGCTAGCAACTTTTGGGTGCCTTTAACAAATAATGGTACCACAAACATGACATGCATTTTTCATGCGTTTTCAGAACACACACAAAAATGCAGGTAAAAAATTATCCAAAATACATGGTAAAAAATCATCAAAATGCACATAAAAGTAAAAAAAATGTGTTTTGAAAAAAGCAGTAAAGTGTTTGTTAAAAACTGCACTAAAATGTGCATTAAAAATGCCCAAAAATTGCCAAACTGAACCTTTTTTGGGCATGGAGTGTTGTGTGTTTTTTCAATGCGCATTTTGATGCACTGATAGGGTATTTGTCAAATGACAAAATGTGCGGAAAAATGCATATCTGCTAACGTCCTTTGGGGTGCCAGTAACAATGAATGGCACCCAAAAGCACACTGCGTATTTTAACAGAATTTTATCACAATTTGGAATTGCGGCAAGAATTGTGTAATTTTGCATTGCAAACTGTTGCAGGCATCATCCCGGTATAACCACTCAAAGTCTAGCAACGTACCAGTACATTATTGGTCCATGTTGGGCATATATGTAACAGCAGAGAACATGGGCATATGAGGAATCGGGTCTGGGAAAACGAAACTAATGACACAAAGAGGGAGGAAGATAACAAAAGAAAGTTTGATGTCTCATAAACTTTTTCAGGTCTGTGTTCTCACATTTGTGCTCTGACAGTAATGAGTTTGCCTTTTTTTTAACTCCGGTTGTCTACTGTTATGCTTATAAATGTCACTGCACTGCTTACTTTTTTTTTATAAGCTGCAAGCACAAAATGTGTTCCACTAACACAAAATCAATGAAATTGAAATAAACAGAAATGTGCATCACTAGATCCAAAACAAATAATAATTACAAAATTTAAAAAAGGACCAGATTCACATATCAAATATCAATTGTCCAACCTATAACAATAAATGACTGGAGCACCCTAAAATCTCTCATATATAAAGGTTTATTATGGGGAGCCCATACACAGTTTCCAATCATAGTCCCTCCTTTAATGAACCACAACTTCTATGTGAAATCACACAAAAGCGTGCACCTCTTGACTGAACACCTCCAACCATGCAACTACTGTATTTTATATGCTCACCCATATAGAGACCTCACAGGGTCTCTATATGGGTGTCATACAGAACTCATTTGTTTAAACTCAGGATGGTCTCATCTGGTCGGTTTACAACACTCCAGAAAGCCCCAGTAATTATCCCTTCCTGGACAACTAATGCTCTCTTTTTTTTCTTTATTACAGTTTAGACCCCTTCCACACAGATGTCATCCATTCAGTCACATTTTTTCAAAGAAAAAAATAATTCAGTTTATATCAGTTTGCACGTCCATTTTCAGTGCAGTTCAGTTTACGTCAGAGCTCAGTTTACAGTTCAGGTTATGTCAGTTCAGTTTGGTTTACATCAGTTTATATCAGTTCAGTTCTGTTTACATCAGTCTACATCCATTTTTTGCATCCATTTTTTTCTTAGTATTTGCAGAGACCAGAGGTGACAAAAGTAGAAACAAAAATTATTCTTCACTAAAAACAGACATAGACAAAACAAATGGCATCTGTTTATTGTATATCCATTTATATCCATTCAATTTCAATTGATCTGGTCATTGGATGTTTGAAAAAAATGGACCTGAATGGACATGAAACATAAACATATATTGTGGTTCAGTCTGGATTCGCCTGTAAAACTGGCATACACATTTGGACTGAACGCCCCTGTGAAAGGGGCCTAAGACAATTATATACTCAGAAAGTAGGGAGGCAATACATTATATGAGCATATGAGCTGTTGACATCACAACCACCCGGCGGTCGGCTTTCATGGTAAAGCAATCCTAGTTTTTACAAGAAGAGGGAAGGGACATCCCCCGCCTCCTCCTGCCTTCCACAGTTTTCTTGGGTTTTCTGAGAATGCAGCCGGCAGATCCGCTGTCGGACCATAGAGCTGATCAGAGACCAGAATGGCTCCAAGCATCTCTATAGTCTAAGAAGTCGGAAGCTACGAGCTACTTCAGTTTTGCAGGATATAAACAGTGCCATTTATAAATTGGGAAAGCATCTGCGCACACTGATCTTGGTGATATCAGATGATGCAAGGGCAGAGGAGATATCTAGAGTTTAATAGACCCCAGATTTTTAAAAAAAGAATATGTCAATCCCTATTGCAGTCAGAGGGGATATTTACATTCCCTGTGATAGCAATAAAAGTGATTAAAAAAAAAAAGGACAGTGTAAAAATAATAATAATAAAAAAAAAAAGCACCCTTGCCCACCTGGGTGCGTAAGTGTTGACCCCATGCTGGTATGTACACAGCTGTTGCACCATGCATGCAAGGTATCACCGCGAATGTCAGATCAAGTGCAGTAATTTTAGCACTAGACCTCCTGTGTAAATTGGTGACCTGTAAAGGCTTTTAAAGCGTCGCCTATGGATAATAAAAATGCATGTATTTTGTTGCTATTGCACGAGCATGCACAATTTTAAAGCATTTCATGTTTGGTATCTATTTACTCGACATAACATTATCTTTTATATTTTATCAAACTATTAGGCAATATATTGTGTTTTTGTGCATTCAAATTCTAAAAAGTGTATTTTTCCCAAAAGATTTGCGTTTTAAAAATTGCTGCGTAAATACTGTTTGACGTAAAAAATTTCAACACCCACCGTTTTATTCTCTAGGGCCTCTGCTTTAAAAAAATATATAATGTTTGGGGGGTTAAAAGTAATTTTCTAGCAAAAAAAATGTTTTTTCATGTGTGCAAAAAGTGTCAGAAAAGACCTGGTCTTCAAGAGTGAGTGATGTGTGGCATAAGCTTCTAATGTTGTTTTTCAAGTCAGGAAGACCCCCTTCAGAAACAAAGGTGCCTCTAGAGATCCACCTCCCCCTATGTGAATGTGTACAGGTGACATAGTACTCCTTGTTATTTATTCACACACAGAAATGTAAATAGTAAATATTAAAAAAAAACTAAATAGATAGCCCCCCAAACCTAAGAGGTTAATCCTCTGCCTTGTGTAAAAAGGCTGTTTGATCCTGGCTTCTCTGATCCTCCCCATCTTCCAGTGTCCCCCTCTTATCTCCTTAAAAGACATATGGTCAGAAAAAGTGTCAGAAAATGCTTGGTCTTCAAGAATGAGTCATGTGTGGCATAAGCTTCTAATGTTGGCCCTGAAATGCAAGGATAGTAGAAGAAACCCCTCCAAATGACCCCTTTTTGGAAAGTAGACACTCCAAAGTATTTGCTAAGAGGCATCGTGAGTATTTTGCAGATCTCATTTGTTGCCACGTTTTTGGAAAATGAAGAAAGAAAACAAAAATGTATTTTTTCTTTTCTTTTTTCAAAACCCTGTGAAAACAAAAAATATCTGTAAAATACTCACCATGCCTCTTATCAATTCCTTGGGGTGTCTACGTTCCAAAAAGGGGTCATTTGGTGGGGAGTTTGTACTATCCTGGCATTTTACGACCTCCAAAACTGTGATAGGTAGTGGAGAAGTGATGTGAAGAAATATGCGCTTTGAAAGCCTGGAGGTGGTCATTGGATTTTGGGGGCCTGTTTGCAGCTAGGCTATAAAGTCTCTCACATGTAGTATACCCATACTCGGGAGTAGAAGAATGTGTTTTGGGGTGTTATTCCACATATACCCATGGCATGCATGAGCAATAGATCATTAAAGTGACAACTTTGTGTAAAAAAAACTGTCATTTTCAAAAAATTTGTGGCAAAAAATAAAATGTTCCATGGACTCAACATGCCTCTCTGCAAAGTCCTTGGGGTAAACATAAAATATGTAGTGCAGCAGTATAAAATTCTAAAAACATATAGATAAGATGCAAACGCCTGAGGCTAAAATTCACGGAAAGATGGCCAGTATAGCATAGAATAAAATAACAAAATGGTGACAAGTAATGTCCGTATCCAATGTGAAATAATATATATTAACAAACATGCACTATGTATGACAAAAAAGCAACTTAGAAGGTCATATGGCTTTCTTTCTAGTGTACTAGCTGCTTTTATCTTTTAAGCGCTCGCTGAACCCCGTTTTTTACAAAGTCCTTGGGGTGTATGCTTTTCAAAAATGGTTCATTTTGGGGGGGGGGGAGGGGGTTGTACTGCCCTGGCATTTTAGCACGTCAAGAAATGTGTCAGAAAGTAAACATAAATTACAATATATACCATAGTTTGTAGACGCTATAACTTTCACACAAACCAATTAACATACATGTATTGAGATTTTTTTTTACCAAAGAAATGTAGCAGAATACATTTGTATGACTAACTTTGAGTTTATTGGATATTTTGTATAGCCAAAAGGGAAAAATATCATCTTTTTTGTTTATAGTGCAAAAAGTAAAAACTGCAGAGGTGATCAAATGCCACAAAAAGAAAGCTCTACTTGTGTTTAAAAAAGGACATACGTTTAGTTTGGATACAGCATTGCACGACCATGCAATTACCAGTTGAAACCAGTGCAGAACAGCAAAAAATGGCCTGGTCATGAAGGAGGTAAATCCTCTGGAGGGCAAGTAGTTAAAAAGCCAGAAGTGATGAGCAGCTGTCATTTGTGGTAGCAATGACATGGCATCGAGTGAGCGAGTCATCTTAGTGGTTGGTCAACATCATGAGGTGTTGATTATTGTGATTGGTGTAGACCTACAACACTGGACAACACTGTTGATGTTGGACCTACATTGTTTATTTTTTCTAATCAAGGACCTTTGCCTGCCACCCAAAAGGCATGTGGAGGTCTTTGGGTAAGACTTACTGAAGTCAGGAAGCCCCCTTCAGAAAAAAGGCACCTCTAGAGATTCACCTTCCCCTATGTAAATGTGTACAGGGTACATAGCACCCCTATTCACACACACAAATGTAAATATTAAAAAAAAATAAATAGCCCCCCAAACCTAAGGTGTTAATCCTCTGCATTGTGTAAAAAGGCTGCTTGATCCTGGCTTCTCTGACCCTCCCAATCTTCCAGTGTCCCCCTCTTATCTCCTTAAAAGACATATGGTGTGGAGACACTCTGCACATGCTCAGTTTGGTGCGTATTGCTAGAGAGGTTATTTTTTTTTCTTCGGAGGGTGCATGTGATCAGCACAGGGCCAATCAGCACTGTGCATACAGAGGTCAGGGGCTCTGCATCCTCCTACAAGCTTTAACATGTGCTCTACTGGACACTGATAGAAGTCACAAGACTGCTGTAACTGCTGATGAGAAAAGGTATTTAGCAGTTTATATTTGCTAAAACAATTGCATTTCCATGTTCTGTGTACTGTGGGAGACCAGATATGCAGGGTACTGTGTTTAGTAACACTTTAAATGGCTGGTGTCATAGTTAGTCACATGAAGGGTTGCCATTGGGGGGGACAGCCCATACATATGTAAGGATCCCGGCCACCCGCGCCCCCCCAGCTACTTTGTCTGTTGTGCTGGGCAAAATGCTTCTAGCACTTTCCAGGTCCTCCTGTACCGGCTGGGAGAAAGGGGGGGTTGGGCAGAGGTAGAAAACAAACCTTGATTTGTAACAGTTAAAAAGAAAAAAAATCCCATCCTGTGCAGCAGATTGAGATAGAAGAGAACGTGACTGTAATGTACTTGTCTGGCACAGGAGATTACTACACCTGCACGTGAAAGTGAAGAAATTGTCCGCTTGGCTGGGGAAAGATACTCTGTTCTTTTTAATTGCTACAGATTGCGGTCTCCTCTCTGCAACAACTGTTCATGTTGTCCCTGGTTTGAGTCCAGGCTCCTTCTGACTGGGATGGCTGTGTGTGCAGGGAAGGGGTCTTCCATCTGAAAGGTATGGTATTGCCCACTAGAAGGACATGGCTGTATGTATTGAATGTGCCATCTTTTATTAACAATTGCTATATGGGGATGTCTCTTTGCTATATGGGAATGCCTCTTTGCTGGATTAGGCTATTTGCTATATGGAGATGTCTCTTTCTTGAATATATGGACTTGCTTCTTTTCTGCATTGGAGTGTCTCTTTGCTGAATATATGATGTCTATTTGCTGGATTGGGATGTCTCTTTGATTATATGGGTATGTCTCTTTTTTGGATCAGACTGTCTATTTGTTGAATATATGGGGCTGTCTCTTTGCTAGATTTTGATGTCTCTTTGCTGAATATATGGGGATGTCTCTACTGAATATATGAACTGCCTCTTTTTTGTTGGATTGGGATTTGCTGAATATATGGTGGTGCCTCTTTGCTGGATTGGGCTGGCTCTTTGCTGAATATATGGATCTGTCTCTTTGCTGGATTGGGCTGTCTCTTTATTGAAAATATGGGGCTGTTCCTTTGCTGGATTGAGTGATCTCTTTGCTGAATATATGAGGCAGTCTCTTTGCTTGATTGGGACATTTCTTTGTGGGATACAAGCACTAATGATTTGGAATACACTTTTCATTTTTATATATTTAGTTGTAAGAGTTAAAATGAAAGTGGATGCACTGAAGGACTCGGTGGGATGTCCAGTGGGCAGATTCGGTGGGATGTCCAGTGGGCAGATTCGGTGGGACAGCCAGTGGGCAGGCCCTAAGGAATGTTGGTGGTCAGGCCCGGGGAGGCCCAGGCCTAAAGCTGTGTAAGGGGCCCCAAAATATCTGATGGCTGCCCTGGTCACAAGTGCACAACAATGATGATTGCAGATCTAAATAGAGAGTCCTTCAGCTGTAAAGGATAGGAGGGTTTAGTTTCACTTTAGGTTGCATCTTAACTGCAGACAAAGTAGGTCAAATTATGCCTGTTCTTGTCAGAGACTGAATTACTCTTTTAAATGTAGCTGTATGTGTTTAACTGGAACATCTGTCAACATAAATCCATATTGAACCCGATAATTCTATTGCCTGCTAGGCAACCTAACATAGACACCAAGTACCATGCACTGCTGTACCAATTATTCTATGCATGCCTGTAGCAATTATTTTATGCATGCCTCTTTCAGAAACTTCTGCATGCTACTTGTACTGTATAGTTTGAAATGAATCTCTTCTGTTAGCAATTAATCACTAGTGTTTTAAAAGCATGATTGAGCTGTGAGAGATTGGCCATGTGCTCCTGTACTAGTTATACTGTAGAGCATATAAAGCATTGTGTGAGTTCCCTAGCGCATATGACTCTGTTTGTGCTAATCTGCAGAAACAGAATTAGACAAAGATTAGGCAACATCATGCACCTTTCTCTTATTGCTTTTTATGTGCATATAGGGGTACTTCTACCTTACAAAATGTAAAGGATATTAGTACAGGGTTCTCACACATATTATATAGATTTTGGATTTGCCAGGTGTCCTGTCAGCCACACAGTATATTTTTGTTTGCTACACCTTTTTCCTTTCTTAACCCCTTGACGCCGAGCGTACGTAAATATGCGGCCTTTCGGCGTCTGGGCCTTGAAGCCGAGCTGCCGCATATTTGCGTGCCAGTAAAAAAATACATATGTGCTGAGAGAGCGCACCCTGCACGCTCCCAGCACAGAAAGGTCCTGATCTCCCCGTGCGAACGGGACCTTTTCCGATCATGTGACCGCGAATCACGACGGTCAAATGACCCTAAACCCTACCCGCATCCTGGTTTCTGAAACTCTTAAAGGGCCAGGAGGCGCTGGTGCTAAGAGGTTAATATATAGGTGACACAAGCCCATGGTTATAATGACACATTCTGCCCTGTTGTAGGCATCTTTATCAGTGTGCTTATTCTTGGTAAAAGGTACTGATGAATATTCTTTTATTCATGGATAAGCTTTATGCAAGCTTTGTTGCTGTCTGCATCAAAAAATTAACATTGAACATGTAAAACGTCATGAAAAATGCTTAAACTTTGGTAAATACAATGGGGTTGATTTACTGACTGCAAAGTGCACAATCTGGGGCAACACTGCATAAAAACCAATCAACTTCAAAGGGTTTTCTCTCTTCAAAGTTTAATTGAACCAGCTGAAGTTAAAGCTGATTGGCTACCATACACAGCTGCACCAGGTTTTGTACTCTCCAGTTTTAGTAATTCAACCCCAATAAATGTAATTTAACATAGCAAAAGGACAGATGCAATAAATTGGCAGTCAGAGCGGGAACTGAAATCTGAGCTAAAGAAAGAAAAAAATGCTTTATGACTCAACATGAAACAGGTCACAAACTGATCTATTTATACATTATGTAACACTATAAATCCTTTTACATACTAGACTAAAAAGAAAGTATAGCATTACCAAATTTTAATTAACATGGGCAGGAAAAAGGCCAGTGATAGCGTGGAGACCCAACCTCATTATAACAAATATATTACTATATAAGCATTATTAATATAAGCACAATCTTTTTCAACTTCACAAAATTATGAATGATTTTATATTTCACCACCATACTATTGGAAAGGGGGATAATCCTTTAGTCTAGGTTCACACCTAAGCATTTTGCAGAAATGCACTACAGTCCATTTAACGTGATTTTTTATGCGACATGTTCACATCTCCGCGTTTTCACCCGATGCGTTTTTTGGAAAGGGTCAGTGACTTTTTCTGAGCACAAAATGTTGCATTTTTGGTTCTATAGACTTTAATGGAGATGCTGCAGAAAAGCACATAGTGCGTTTTTTATGCATTTTGTGCTTTAATCTGCCTAGTGACAAGAAAAAAAAAGTCATAAAAATGCAAAAGCGCCGCAAAGAGCCCTGCAGAAACAGATTAAAACACAAACTGCATAGGTGTGAACCTAGCCTAAGGTAAACTAATATTTAACCCCTTGATGCCGAGCTCACGCAAATATGCGGCCTATCGCCGTCTGGGCCTTTGCGCGCTACCAGCACATATGTCCATGAGTCATGGAAAGGTCCCGATCTCCCCTTTCGATCGGGACCTTTTTCAATCATGTGACCACCGTGACGGGGAATCACAGCAGTCACATGACCCTAAAACCCTGCTCGGCTTCTGAAACTCTTAAAGGGCCGGTAGGCACCAGCACCAAGAGATTAAATAAACAGTTGATACAAGGTACAGCCATGACACAGGTTTTGCAAAAAAAGTCTCAGATTTTTAAAGAAATAGCACAGCAGAAGTTGTCTTCAAAGACTGGATCTACAGTATGTAACTGACTGCTCATACAGGCTATATGAAAGTGTTGGAGTTTTGACTAATCAGAACTGTCCAGCATTTGTGCAGAACATTGAAAACAGTTGGAGATATACCTGCTATCAGCATTTTCTTGTTAATGTGACACATCCACTAAAGAAAACCTCTGCAAGGCACTGTTCATTTTTTAAATTGCTGTACAACATAATAAAATGTATAATATTTCAGAAATCATATTTTCTTTATGTAACAATTGATGGTTTGTCGCCCCCTATTCCCTAGCTGCGATGCCCACATGGAGACATTTAAAACTTCCTTCCTGTTTGCAACTACAGCTCCTGGCTGTTCTGCTCATGCTGAACCAAGAATAATCTCAATAGGGGGAGATTTAGGGCTCGTTCACACTTGACTGTTTTACCAACTCTTGCCAAATGCCCCTATAGCGTTTGGCAAGCGTTGGTCCGGCGTTTGCGGAGCGTTTTTTATAACGCTCCGCAAATGCCGCATGCGCGGTTCAGCGGAGGTTGCTAGGTGTTTGCCGAGCATTAAAAACACCCTACAAACGCCTATAATGAAGTTTGAATGGTGTTACTGCTCCGCGAATGCCCCGCAGCCGTGTCGCAAACGCACTGCAAACGCCGGGCGTTTGCGGAGCGGCACCATAGACTAGAATAGGAGGCTTCAACGCCTCCTGACTCGACCAAAGACGTCCATTTTGCCCTGACGCAACGCTAACACTCCCGTTAGAACAGCACCATGTGCTGCAATGTGCAGAATTGTCCGAGAAGTTTGGGAAGCGGTAAAAACGCTTCCCAAATGCTTTTTGGCCGCCTGCACACAATGCTAGTGTGAACGTAGCCTTACTAAACCTTGAACACTCAGAATCAGCTGTGCATTGTAGTCAATCAGCTTCTAACTTCTGCTTGTTCATTTTAGCTTTGACAATAAAACCTGAAAGCTAATTGGTTTCTATTCAGAGCTACACCAGATTCTGCACGCTCTGGTTTTAGTAACACCCCCCCCCCCCAATGTTTCATACTAATATTTGTCACTTCTGCACTACCTGGTAGCAGAGAATATGCACACTATCAGTTTCTATATCACAAGGCAATGCCGAGGGCCTAAATAAATTATCAGGAGGTGCAGTTATTGCCAGAAGGTGGGTGAGAGGCTTGCATATGCTTATACAATTTGTCATCCATAGCTCACTGTCTGCATACCTGCTTTGGAGGGCTCCGGTGATTCTAAATACACAAATATTAAAGCCAACATTTTTGTTTTATTATATATTTTCATTGTGCTCCTAATTTGTCGGGGCAAAAAGTTATGGGAAATCTCTCCATAAACAGAAATATATTTTAATAAATTAAGTAAGGGCTAGATGTAAGGACTAGATCTTACTTTTTTTTCTCATTTTCATATTCTCATTTCAAAAAGATAGTAAATGGTAGGAAAGTCTCCAAAGTGAAGTTACAGATAGAAATAAGTCTTCAAACCTTTATCTAAATTGAATAAATTGGCTGGAGTTGGGTTTAAGAGCCAGTTCACACTATAGAAACGCAATCCAGATGTGTCCCAAATGCGTTTTTGGCGTACAGTTCTGTGCAGAAAAAAATGAAGCCAGTCTACTTTTTTTATGCATTCCAGTTCATTCTTTTCCTCTCTCTCTTTTTAATGTAAATAGGGACATGTACTTTCCAGTGAATTTTTGGTGTGTTTTGGTGCGTTCCAGTGCGTTTTTCTGTGTAGCCTGTTCTACTTTTTTTTCTGCAACTGGACCACACTGGACCTGCAAGCACTGATGTGAACTATGACATTGACAACCACATAACCTACTTTCTGTGAGTTTTGGATGCAGAAAAAAAGCAACTGAAACGCATGTAGTGTGAACTGGACCTTTAAGATAATGTCACCTTGCACAGGGCAAGCACAGAATAAAGTGACAGTGCTTTTGCCAAGCCTCTCATCTCCACCTTGCCTTCCCTCCCTCTCCATTTGTTCCTCCTATTACAACCAAAGACACTACTGTGATTCCAGGTGTGAAAAAGCATTTGAATTGCTGCATGTGGCAGCACTCAGGGCCAGTTTGCATTCCGAATATATTTTTGCTTACAGTTAACACCACACGCAGTTCAGGTGCAGTTTGCCATGTTCCAGTATGGTTCTGTACAGAAAAAAAAATGCAGCATGTTCTACTTTTTTTTCTGCACTGGAACCTGACTGCACTAGTGTGAACCAGGGCCATTGGAATACATGGAAAACAACTGTGCATGCATTTTTTTATGCAGAAAAACAATGCACTGAACTGCATCTAGTGTGAACTAGCTCTCAAACATGGAGAATATAAGAAGCAGGGTAGGAGGGGCTCTTTACAGAGATACTATCACTTCACTGCTTGTGTGCCAAGGATGTTTCCTTGTCAATGCACAGTTTATGCTGTCTAGTTGTGCTGGTAGTATAACATATTGTTTACCTTTTTATATTATTCCAAAAATACATAAAAACTCAGAATGCCTGCCAGGGAGGCCAATCATCTCAGCGGTGAAAGGTCCCCTGGAGAGGATTGGTAAATACTTGATACACGTCCATCCCCCACCACTGAGGGTTGAGCGCGGTTGCCTATTTTCTCAAAAAAAAATTTCCCAGAGATGGGTCCTCAAAATGAGTTTGTTCCTGCATTGTTAGAGTATTCTTTAACCAGAATTTTTTTTCAGTTCAATGGTGTTTATTACCAGCAAATTTCCAGGACCTCAGACCTCCAGAAACTTTGGTATATGGGTCTGAATTGTTTCAGAAACATGCCTCAGTATGGTTTGGATATATAGATGTTGCCCTGATGGTATGGAGGGGGAGTTTCTTTAAAGGAACAGCAACATTTCCTCTCCTGTTTGGCAGAACCCACAGAACATTGAGGTCATGTGGCCATATCGCGGCTGCACTATTTAACTGAAAAAGAAGACAGACATACTGTTTAAACTTTAGCTTTTATGGCACCAAAATCCAAATTTTCCCAGATCTTCCCTATAAAACTAGAAGTAAAGTACAGTGAAGCCTTTTGATTCTCATAGCAGCATTCTATGAATTTACAATACAAAATGGAGCTTTCCATGGGATTGCAGACATCCCCCCTCCAACCACCACATTCCCTAAATACAACCAGTTAAGGCTAAACAAGCAAAACATGGTGAGAAATGGCCACAACACTTTATTGGTTAAACAGTAATTCCATATATCTATATCAATAGCCATTAATGCGGTTCAACATGCAAAATATAACAGATCACCTTTTTTTAGCTCAGTTATTAGAACTCCAGCATCTTATACATCATAAAACACTGAATCCTCCCCTCCAGCTGGCCTTGTGAACAAGGGCGGCCTACCCCAAAGCAGTGGTCATTTTGATGCCGGATTGTAGCCCCAAATTAAAAATGTCCAGGCTGATGTCTGAAAGATGAACTCCGTCCCATCTATACAGACCTGGAATTCCACCCTCCAGATCCACATGCCTGTAATACAAGCCACCCAAAGATGGTATAAATTTTTCCAAGGCCCTGTTAATCCTCTTCCTCATTTTCTCAACAGCCGGCATCTAAGGAGAGGACCACCAAGCAAACCTGGTAACAATTTACAAAAATACAATGGTTGTTTATGGGGAAGATAAGTGAAACCTATGCAAATCCCTCTTGATCATAAAAAAAAAATCAAGTGTTCTCACTTTACCCAAATCATTGCCTCCCAGATGGACCACTGAAATAGATGGCGGAGACCACACCTGAAATATTTGGGACAAATGCCAGTAGAGCTGAAACCATCACAGGCCTCTCACTCCCTTCCAATAGACAATGAAGGCTTCCTGTAATAGTGACAAAGTTCCACAATGTTGACACTGAACAGCTCTCTTTCAAGCCTAATAAACATATGAGTGTCCTACAATTCAGACAATGCTGAGCACCTGCAATAAGTCAAAGAAAAAGGTTAGGTCATATGTACAACACTTAGATTTCCATCGACTAAATTCCTTAACACCCAACCTGGAGGCCTCTGACACTGCGCCAATCCTAAATGAATGGGAAGAGAACTTGAAATGCAAAAGGCCAATATGATTCAGGCATCTCCTCAAAATAGCATGTGAACTTGATTATTCTCTGCTGTGGTTAAGCTACACTTATGCAGGTCATACATGGGTCGAATACGAACAAATTTTCTTTTGAAATTTTGTGCGTTTTGTAATTAGATGGTGCCACCATTGATTTCAAAATTCGACCAACCAAGCCTTCAATTTCACATGTTTCTACTGAAAAGAATTTTCGTGGCCAATAATTTTCTATCTTTCTGGGTCTCCGTTCATGTTCATTTCTTTTTCGATTACGTTTCTCACACGATTTTCCCATCATTGATTAGAAATTAATTTGTTTTTTAAAAAATTTCCAACATGCCTGATCACTCAAATTCGATGGTCACTTAAAAATCATCCGTTGCTGTGACCCACTAATGGTGAAAAATTAGAACAAAAATTCTTAGAAAAGATTTTCAAAAGAAAATTCTTAGGAATTCTAACCATGTATGGCTGGCTTTCAGGTCTTGTTCCTGCCTTAGCCAGTGACTGGACAGTAAAAAGAAAAGCAGCAGACTTAGCTCATCTTTGTCACTCTGCAGCACAACTGACTGGCTCCTTGTGCTGCCTCTTTCTCTCTGCCACAAACCCAGGCAATCTAAAAGTTGAGCACATGATACAAAAAAGGCAAAAATAACAAAATGATTATTAAAACTTATTTTTATAATATTCCTTTAATGTTCCGGTGCATTGATTTGGAACATTATATTACATGATTTCTAGTAAGGCAACACTGCACATTATAAACTACATTTATAGCAGTTAAAGTGAGCCTGCATCTGGATGTACTGATTGTTTTCACTAAGGGGAATCTTTGCTTATGCATTTTTCATCATTCTCTCAGTTTGATTTGTCCTGGTTTGTGACAAGTTTACTTGAATTTTGAACTTCTCAAGAATCTAATTTCACAAGTTTTAACTTGAAAGAGTGATTACACTCATAGCAGATAGTAATCCATATTACTTTGACTTTCATTGTGGTGCTGCTTGAATTGTTTCTCCTCTGCAGCTGCATTATTTAGGCAATAAGAGGTAATCAGATGTTCCAGGTGGATTTTCGTAGGTGAGCAACTGCCACTGTGATTTTCATGCTTCTTAGCACTTGATGCAAAAACTGAACAAAGATGAAATCCACGAGTAATCTAAACCCATAATAACAGAACCTTTAGTAGAAAATATTGGTCTGGAAGCACAATTAATCCTTTGAAAAATGCTTACATTTTAACCTGCAAATGAAAATTGATTATGAATGCTTGAGTGACCCATCTGCACCTAGGAATATTTATGATGAACTTTGTGGGAGTTTAAAAATAGAAAATCATTACAGCTATTATACGAGATTACTGAAATCATTCAATGCAAACATTTTGATTTGGTATTCTAAGATTATTGTAATCAGAAAGCATTATGCTCAATCAACAGAAAAAAAGCATGGTACAGTAGTCCACAGTGACCAGCCTTTTTTTGAAAATCTCTCCAAATGGGACATAGACGAAAACAGAAGTTCCTAATTCCAAAAGACCTATAATTCTATAATCCTGTTTGTGCTGATTTGAAAGCACTTGATCTGAATCTGGGGGGGTTGCAGGACCTTAGCAAAGGAACTTCTGCTTCCGCACAGAGCAAGGAAGGTCCCTCGCTGCAGCCTGCACAGGCTTTATACTAGGGTTACTACTACAGTAGTACAGTACTGTTTATAATGGATGGCCAGCCTTTTCGTCTTACAACAGTGGAGGGAGGCTTTTAAGAATCCATGCATTAAATCCTAAAAGCTGCAACTGAACAGGCTGTGATTCAAATTAGGGAAGAGGGGGGTTAAAGTGCCACTTACCACACAATGTTCTGGTATTGTTTTGGGGTGGATGGGTTAAAGTGCCAATGGCCACTAATAAAGGAGAGATTAAATGCCAATGACCACCAGTAAATGTGGGATTGTTTTGGGGGGGTTTAAAATTCTACTGATTATCAATGTTGTGGAATTTTTTCGGGTTTACTTTGCAACTGACTGCAATGATTTGGGGATCATTTTGTGGGTTGGTATAAAGTGTTTTGGGTTTAACCATAACATCTAGCTATTGCACACACAGGAATTTCAGTGCCAAGGAATTTAATCCTCCGGGGATCTTTCTTTCACTGATAATGGAAGACTTGTACTTGGGCAACTTATAAAGGTTAAGTTTACCTTAAATACCTCAATACCAGCATGTTTCATTTTTTCAAAAAAGATGGCAAAAAAAAATAAATGAGCTTCGGATGTCCAATTTCCAAAAAATGGATCAACTTTTTTTTTTTCTTTTTTTTTTTAATTTAGTCTTTTTATTTATATAGTAAAAACCCCAATAGTTAACAACATCAAAATAATGTTGTAGCTTTCTCCAAAAAATAGTATAAATTTCATTTGGGTACAGTGTGGTTTGGCTGAGTGATTGTCAGTCAAACTATCACATCATTAAAAACTAAAAAATGGGCTGAAAAGCAAGGGGTTGTAACATACTTGTATATTTGTGTATACGTTAGAGTTCAGTTGGGCTTTAAATTAGATCATCAGCCAAAACTGTTTATTTTTGTTTTTTTATAGGCTGTTAAAGAGAACTGCTAAAAGGTTTTAGTGTCATTTGTGTCTCCTTTAAAAATATTCACCATTTCTTTGTGCCCAAGTAACAGTGATCAGCAAAAACAAGGATCTCTCCAGTTGAGACACAGACAGCAAAAAAACCCTTAACTGTAATAAAATGGAGAAGGATAAAACCTTTTTGTATCCTCCCAGTGTTACCCTTATCCCTTTTTATTTTGCTTTCATATATACAGAAAGTGGGGAGAACAGATGGTCAAACCTTTCTCCATATTATCGAAACTAAAAATACTTATTTGGCGATTCACTTTATGCCTTCCAGACTACACAAAGGGTGCAAGAACAGGATGTTTTCCCATGGGAAGTTACTATTACAGGAGGAATAACTGAACTAATAAGGCTTTTAGTGAATGAAAAGATTGTGTCAAACAGAATACAGTTCTGTAGTCACTGTTTGTCAATTGCTCATGTAATTATTACCATTCCAGAACTATCCAAACATTTTCTACTAGGATCAAAGTGGAGGACACATAGGATACATCTGCACATACATTAATAAATGTATTTGCAATGTTGCAGTAATGACAAAAGTTCAGGATATCGTTGACCTTTATTGACCATTCACTTTATGTTAACCACTTTAAGACCACCCACAGCATATACTGTCAATGGGCCCCACTGCGCTGGATCACATATATGTACGTGATCCAGTATTTCTGGGTAAAGGATGTGTGCATGCGTGCTCCCTGCCCAATCTGTGCTGATAAGTCGGTTAGCAGTTCCTGGCCACAAATCTATGGCTGATAAGCTTAGCGAATCACAGCCCTGTGTCTGCTAACAACACAGGACTCTACAGAAAGCAACAATGGGGCTGTGCTTTCTCCCTTCATAGCGGAGAGAAAAGAGCATCCACATCAATTAGTAAAAACAGCACACATTACACATTGTTAGGCACACAGTTTATCCGTTGATTGCCACTAGTTGTTAATCCTTTCTCAGGCAGTGTCATTAGTGCAATGACAGTGTACAGTATTAGAACTGATCACTGTATTAATGTCAATGTTCCTTCCAGGCAGCGTCAGCTAGAACCAGATTGCCCGCCACACTATCGCAGTCCCACTATAAGTTGCTGATCACTGCCAATACCCATATAGCATCATAGCTGCATAAACTCCAATATTTATATACCATAGTTTGTAGGTGCTATAACTTTCGCACAAACCAATATATATAAACTTACTGGGATATTTATTTTTATTAAAAACATGTAGTGGAATACACTTTGGCCTAAATTTATAAAGAAATTAGATTTTAATTTTTTTATTGGAAATGTTTTATAACAGGAATTATTAAAGGATAAGTTCATCTTTTTGGGCAGAATTTAATTTTTCATAATAAATAGAAGCATTTGTCAATGCCATTTATAGCCCAGCCACACCAGGTTTGATTTACCTTTTTGTCAGTTTATTTGAATTTTTAAAATAACTTTCAGATTCTGTCACTTCCTGTAGACATCCCCCAGAAGCCTTCACTTCATTTTTGCATCACAGAAGAAGGTGTGATAGGGTGTGTAAACCACTCTGAACTACACCTCCCTCATTACAATACTACCTTCCACCCACTTTCTATGTAATCTGATTGCACAATCTCCTTTAGATCTCCCATCAGCCTGCCTGAGTTGATACAAACTGAATGGATTAGTCAGGTGGGTCCTCCTATTCCATAGTTCTGGTAAATTTAAAGGAAATTGTACAGTCAGATTGCATAGTGTATGGTTATCTTTATACAAGTACAGAGGAGGGAGTGGATGGAGGCACTCAGTTGTCAGGCCCCATTCACATCTCCATGTGGTGGAAACTCACAATCCAGCATATGTTTGTTTTGGAGCGTTTTCATTCATCATGCATAGGACAGCCCATTCACTTGAACACACAACAATTGCCTCCCAAATTTTTTTTTGAGTGGAGCATGGTGTGTCACCAGTTATTGGTGCATTTGGGTTGCCTTTAACATGCAATAACACACGCACGGTGCAAATTTGCAGCGTGTTTCTGAAACGCATGGCAAAGCACGCAGTTGCCATGCATTTGAAAACACAGATGTGAATGGAGCCTTGTGAAAACGCATCAATTTCCGTTTCAGACTCCATTCACACCTATTGTAGTGAGAGCGCACATTTTTTTGCTCATTTTTCCCATGACACACAGAGCAGTCCAGTTGATGTATTGCCCTACACGTGGCAAAGGAGCTCCTGGGACATTTTGGCGTGTTGCAGTTTGCATGTTTTTTACTGTGCTTTTGCTGCATTTTTCACTCATTTTTTCATGTGGCAAAATGTGTGTTTATTTTTGCTTTTAGGATGATGTTAACAATTAATGTCCAAAAGTGCGACTAGTTCATTTTAGATGTATAAAGATGACATACACTATACAATCTGATTGTATAATCTCTGTACAATCTCCTTTTAGATTTACCAAAACTATATAATAGGAGGACACACCACTCTGTATCCAATCAGGCAGGCCTTTGCACCACATAGTTGATGGTAGATCTAAAGGCGATTGTACAATCAGGTTGTTTAGTGTATGGTGTGCTTTACAGATTTGCAGGACATACTTCTCCTGTTTTTAATACTAAAGCTCTGCTTCACATAGGCTGTTATCTGATTGCTCAGCTACTGCACACTCTGCTGAATGAAAGATCCATGCAAGATGAAGGTAGTGAGAATGGTGATCACTGTAGTAGATTTGTATGCACCTGTGCATTTGGTGTGAGCTATATCCTGGAGGGGAAGGCAGTGGCATGGTGTGTATTAATAAGGTCAGCTGGTGTACTACTTCTGGTTTCAAACTGGTTTTATCAAAATAAGTTCCATCCAGGAAGTAATGGAGAAGTTCTCCATAGATCAGACTGATGTCTAGCCAAGTGCTGGTGTGAGATATTACACAATGATTTATCCTTTTAGCAAAAGAGGCACATTAATGCTATATTGGTACACAGTGAAGCTGGAATTTAGAAAACAGTCAACTTCATCTTTAAATATTTTTTTTAATAAAAAAGTGTTGCTCTTTTTTCATTTATATAATTACAAATAAAAAAACCCAGCTGCGATCAAACACCATCAAAATAAAGCTCTGCTTGTGTGAAAAAATGGTATAAATTTCATTTGTGTACAGTGTTGCATGACCGTGTAATTGCCAGTTAAAATAGCACAGTGCCTGATAGCAAATTAATGCCCTGGTTATGAAGAAGGTGAAACCTTCTGGGGTTTAAATGGTTAACAGAACCTGACTAGGTAGCATGAAAAGCAGGTACACAATTAAAATTTTAGTTTGGGGGCGTGGCCGAGCCGCGAGTGAAGATGGCCGCGTAATCACGGAGCTCCCGCCGGCCGGTTCCTACCTTGCTGCCGCTCTGCACTGACGGGTGAGACATCTCCCCTCTGCTATGGGGAAGACCGACAGGGCACCCTCTGGGGCCAGATCGCGGTCCCCGCGGGGTCAGAACGCTCAGGGGAGGCATATAAAGGAGCTCTTCCGCTCCCAGCTGAAAGACGGGCCGCAGCCCTCTCCCTCTGCAGCGTCCCCCCCCTCTCCCCCTCCCTCTGCAGTCTCTGACACAGGCTCTGCAAGCACAGCCGAATATGCTGTGCTGGACACAGTGCCACAGCTGGATTCCTCACATTCCTCACGTGCTACACATTCCCTATCATTAAGGGACCTCCAGGCTGTGGCAGCTGATATAAAGACCACCTTAACCACCACATTAACCTCTGCCCTCTCTGAATTAAGGGATGACATCCGCTCTATGGGCACAAGGGTGGAGCGGGTGGAGCTGGATACCAGGCAGAATCAGGCGGCAATTTCTGATTTACAACAACAATCAGCGCTGCATGTGTCGACCATTCGAGATTTTTATAGACACAATGAGGACTTAGACAATCGTGGACGCAGACGCAACATTAGGGTCCGGGGCCTTCTTGAATCAGTGGAACCTTGTGATGTCCCTAAAGCGGTAATAGCTATCTTTAATGACCTCCTAGGTCGCCCACCTTCAACCATGATTGCCATTGAACGTGTACACCGGGCGACCCGTCCTAGGGGGGAAAACACAGACCCTCCCAGGGACGTAATTTGCTGTCTTGAAAGTTACCCGCTTAAAGAGGATATCCTCAAATGCGCCAGGGGGAGAAGACATCTTGCTTATGAGGGGGCGGAGATACAGCTATATCAGGACCTCTCCAATCTGACCCTGCAACAAAGGCGGGCGCTGCGCCCCCTATTGGATACTCTCCGCACGCGCAACATCCCCTATAGATGGCGGTTTCCGTTCTGCCTTTCTGCTCAAGTGAATGGCCGTAATTTCAACCTACGTGTTCCTGAAGAACTGCCATCTTTTTGCTCTGCTTTGGATATTCCTCCGATTGCCTTACCCGATTGGAACGGGTCTATGAGGTTGCCAAGTGCCCCAGATCTGAGAGCTGAAGATGGTGCAACGGGCGGGCCTAACCCTGCTCAGCGACGGCGCCGGATGGTCCCTTCGACACCTCCACGATTCCCTGCAGGGGCCTCTATGGACACTTCCAGTCCCACGGCCTCCCCGGCGCACAGGAAGCCTCGGCACGAGAACCAATGATCCGCTACACCAGCAGGCTTTCAGCCTCCGTTTTTCCAGTTTTCCTGTTGATTTGTGATTGGCCAGCTACTTTTGCTTTGAGTAGGGCTCTACTGGTTTGCCCCAACGGTTACTGTTGCCTCGTTACAGTCGCTCTCGCAGGCTTTAGTCATCCATGTTGATATGCCACCTCCCCAGGTTTTGGGGTGATATTTATTAGCGTACAGGTCAGGAGACTTGTTCAAGATCGACACCCGGTATACACCCCATTGGTTTGCGGATTCTCCTTGCTCTAACAAGCATACTGCTCTTGCTCTGGATCTCTGCGCCTATCGCATCATGGAGTTACCTCCCCGCAGTATATTGCCTACTGAAGAAGAGTGGTCTTGCTCCTACGGCAGGGGTCTTTATCTCCTTCCGGGTGCCCGGTTCACTTCCTGTCTTAAGCTCCTCTTGTTCCGGTTTGGTGAAAGCTCTCGGGAAGGCCGGCTCCTTTCAGTTTGTACTGCACTACAAGCCCAGGCCGCGACCCGGCTTCATCTGAAGGATTTTTGCAGCCTTTTGGGGTCTATTTGACCGGAGGGAGTTGCCTCTGCTCCTGCTTCGGACACGTGCTCTATATGATACCCGTGGTTACTTTTGATATCCTTTTTGAGTTCTGCACTAGATACGGGATTTTGATGAGGGGCAGTTGTTATTTAGGGGGAGGGGGGTGGGACGGGGGGGAGAGGGATCTACCTCACAATGCTGCTGCCAGGGGATTGATGGGAGCCCTGTTACATTCTGAACGATGCCGCGTGAATGACCATCACCTCTGCGCACTTTGTTTGAGGCCTCACGGAGCAGGTTGGTGTACTCCCCTGTGACCTGCTTTTATGTAAGCGCTTACGGCTGTCTTGGGGCTCTATGCTTCCCCCCAGTCCTGGGGGTGTGCCCCCCCTCCTTTCAGCATTGGTTATGGGAGAGGTGCTGCTCATTCTCGTGGGTGTCACAGGGGTTTTGGTAGAATCCGTTCCATATTTTGCTATAATTAGATGAGCTCGTCTCCACGGGGTAACAGTTCTGGCACTGAGTCTGGGGATCCTGAGTAGTACGGATGCCTGAAGCTGGGGTATACTGTTTTCTAGGGTTCTCTCCTGACCTCAGTTTTTGTATTGAAATTTGTTTTTCCTGTATGGCATTTGTTCATATGTTATGTTGTATTATTGCTTCTTTAATTGATAAGCCTGTATTACTCCTTACGGCCTCTCACAGATCTACTGTTTTACATGTCCTGCCTGTAGGTTCTGTTCTTATACGGATATAATTTGCCCTGTCCTCATGCAGGATTGGTTAGCCCCTCGATTTTTCTCAATCCGTATAATGGAATATCTGTGACCTATTATCCCGTCACTGTTGCCCCTTTTTGCCAGCGTGCCCGCCGCGGGCACCCGCATACGCCTCCTGGCTTATCACCTCTTGGGGTTGTCCAAGGTCTTTTCCCTTTTGGCTTGGCCTTTACTGTACACAGTATTACATGCCTTGCTTGAGCCCCCCCTTTTTCAACACTCACCCTCCTTTAGTTTTGTCTTTTTGATTATGCACTTTGCGAGGCGACCGGCCGGCGGTTGCTTCACTCTTGGCTCAACGCTTACTTCGTTCCCCACACAGTGAGCTCTGTGAGCTTTCACTGACCTCCTACATTAGGCTACTATTATTAGTTTCCTCTCCTCTACTTTTTCTTTTCTCTCGTTTTCCTTCCCTTTTTTTCTTTTTTGGCTCTGATCTCTTTCTTCTTCTAACTTTCCTCCCTCTTTCTGTACTCTTCCTTTCATACGTGGACTAGCTGGTCTTCTCCCCGAGCCGTGTAGTACTTTCACCCCTTTTCTTCTCTCTCTTTTTTTTTTTTTTTCTTCTTCTCTCTCTCTTGGGAGTTCTCTTATTCCTTCTCTTTTTTCTTGCTCTCTACCCCCTTACTTCTCTCCCTTTTCTCCTACTCCCCCCCCCCTTTTTTTTTTTTTTTTTTTTTCTTCTCCCTGCTCGTTTGTAGTTGTGTCATCAGGCTTCCGCGATCAAGCTCTGCAGTCATGCTTTCTCCCGCCTCTAATGCGGGACTGCTGTCCTTAAAAATTCTTTCACTCAATGTTCAGGGTCTGAACACTCCCGAAAAGAGATCTATGTTACTTTCTTACGCGCATAAGCTTAAGGCGGATATACTCCTCCTCCAGGAGACGCATTTTCGCCGGGACTCCATACCCAAGCTTTTTAACTTCAGATACCCTACTGTTCTTCATGCCACCAATCCACTGGCTAAATCGAAAGGAGTGGCTATCCTGTTTGCCAGACATCTCCCATTTGTGCTACAGGATTCCCTTGCTGACCCGGAGGGCAGATATCTGTTTGTCAAGGGCTCTTTTTCCAACAGACCCATCACACTTGCCAATATTTATGCTCCCAATACCAAACAGGTTACGTTTATGCGTATGACTGCTGCTACTTTGGCTGAGTTTCAATCGGGTATGCTGATAATGGGGGGGGACTTGAATGTCCCATTAAACCCATTGCTAGACTCCTCTTCGGGCAGTTCATTTTTGCCTTTTAAGGCCCTCAGGCTGATACATTTGCAGTTGCAACACTTGCAATTACATGACTCCTGGCGCACACTCCACCCCACTGTTAAGGATTACACGTTCTTTTCTCCGCCGCACAATAAGTATTCTAGGATTGATTACCTTTTTCTGTCACAGTCGGACCTCCCATTTCTACATGCTGCATCTATAGAGCCGATGGTTCTCTCCGATCACCACCCCATAACCGTAACCTTGCGGCTCCCGGAGAAACTTGCTCGCTCGAAGCTGTGGCGCTTAGACGCCTCGCTTCTTGCAGACTGTGCTATTGAACAAGATATTCGCTCTCATCTGTGTGAATATTTCTCTTTGAATGGCTCTTCGGATACCTCCCCCCTTACGCAATGGGAAGCTCATAAATGTGTTATCCGGGGTTGCCTTATAGCGGCAGCAACGAGACGTAAGAAAGACAGACAGCAACGTTTGAAGCTACTTACAGATAGGATACGCTCTCTGGAGAGGGCACATAAACAGACTCTGGCTGCGTCGACTCTTTCGGAACTCACAAGTGCTCGCTTGCGACTTCTTACTGAGCTGGGCAAAGTGGTCAAGAAAAGATTCATCCTCTCCCAAAAGCTTTATTATGAGTTTGCCAATAAAAGTGGGAGGTTTCTTGCTCGGGCTCTTCGGGAAAAACGATCCCATATGACTATACATAAAATAAGAGGCCCTGACGGTGTGATGGCCACGTCCAATCCTGATATTGCCTCTCAGTTCGAACATTTTTATAAGTCCCTTTATAATCTTCCACCAGAACGTCCCCCGATGCACATTGACAGGCCTAGAGCGTCCCTAATCTCTGAATTTCTTCGTCTTCATGGTCCAAACGCTCTCTCTGAGGAGACGGTTCTATCGCTGGACCAAGATTTGACCTTAAGCGAATTGCAGTGCGCGGTACGGCAGTTGAAAACGGGCAAAAGTCCGGGTCCTGACGGCTTCTCTGCAGCTTATTATAAATCCTTTCTGGACATTCTGAGTACTCCATTTCTTTCCGCTTTCAATACTCTTTCTCAGTCCCCTAGGCCACACCATAGGCTGTTGGAAGCACACATTTCCGTCATCCCCAAAAGCGGTAAAGATACCTCCCAGGTATCTAATTACAGACCCATCTCCCTGCTAAATGTGGATATTAAGTTGTTTGCAAAGATGCTTGCTAACCGACTTCTCCCTTTGCTCCCTTCCCTCATTGACTTGGATCAGGTGGGATTTATCCCTGGTAGAGAAGCTAGGGACAACACTATCAAGGCCCTTAATCTCCAACACTGGCTTTGCAAATCTAACTCTCCGGCCTTCTTCCTTTCATTGGATGCTGAGAAGGCCTTTGACAGGATTGCTTGGGATTATTTGCAGGGATCACTGATGGCTTTGGGCCTGGGCGAGAAAATGATAAACTTTATTATGACCCTATACTCGGGCCCTACAGCTCAAGTTCGGGTCAATGGACACTTATCGAACCCTTTCCGCCTGGGAAATGGCACTCGTCAGGGTTGCCCCCTATCCCCGCTTCTGTTCGTCATTTCCCTTGAACCTCTTCTGAGACAAATTCGCGCTAACCCAGATATTAAGGGGATCAGGATAGCAGACAAAGAATACAAACTTGCTGCTTATGCGGATGATATCCTCCTTTTTTTGGCTGACCCTCGCACCACCCTACCGAGTTTGCTGAAAGACTTTGCTTTTTTCCGCTTTTTGTCAAACTTGAAAATTAATTTTTCAAAGTCATACGCCCTCAACATAACCCTTCCCACTGATCTCGTCTCCTTCTGTGAGTCTCATTTTCCATTTCAGTGGGTGAAGGATGCCCTTCCATATCTTGGTGTACAACTTACTCGCAATCTGGACGACCTTTATGCCAAAAATTTCTTACCGGTTTTCAAAGTCATTCAGGAAGACCTAAACAAGTGGCATCGCCCCTGCTTCTCTTGGTTTGGTAGGGCTGCCATTATTAAAATGAATATACTTCCGCGTCTCCTTTATCTCTTCCAAACTTTGCCAATTCAACTTCCATTGACATTCTTTGCTTCTTGCAAGAAACTATGTTCCTTATTTTTATGGAATCACAAGCGTCCGCGGGTCTCGTTCTCTCAGCTGACTCGTCCCAAACTCAGCGGGGGCATTGGGCTCCCTGACCTGCACCGCTATTACTGGGCGTGTCATCTTTCCCGCATAGTCGATTGGCACATTCATTCTGCTTCCAAAGACTGGGTCCTTTTGGAGAAGGCTTTTTCGCCCACTCCCCTACCATCGATCCCTTGGCTATTGCCGAAACACACACCTCAAGTTCTCCTCTCCCATCCTTTGATAGGTCCCACGTTAGAAGTTTTCCGTAAGGCCTGTAAAACGTCTTCCGTTTCGGACTCTCCTAGTCCCTTGACGTCGATCCGCCTGAATCCAGATTTTCCCCCAGGGTTGCACAAGGATTTTTTATCAAATTACTGGCCATACGCTCAGATTTTAGTAAAACATTTTCTTCACTCCGGCAAGGTGAAAACATTACAGGAGCTGAAGGTTAGCTTGAATATCCGCGAATTCCCTCTCTGGGCCTTTCTTCAGATTAGACACTTCCTGCTTTTCCATAAATCCCGCCATAATTGGACTCGCCCTGTTACTCCATTTGAATCCTTATGCTCTCAATCCGAACCGCGGAAGCATTTGATCTCTGAGATTTATCCTCTCCTAGGGGACAGCAGGACTTGCACTTCTTTCCCCTCTTGCCGTGCGTGGAACAGAGACCTAAAGACGGATTTATCAGAGTCGGATTGGGACCGCATTTTTATGTACTCCCACTCCTGCTCGAGTAATGTTTCGACGCAGGAAAATGGCTTCAAATTAGCCACTAGATGGTATCGTACTCCCTCCAGAATTCATCGGTTTAACTCTTCTGTCCCTGACGTGTGCTGGAGATGTGGGACACCTGATGGCTCTTTCTTGCATATTTGGTGGTCCTGTCCACTTATTCAACCATTCTGGCAGGAGGTCCACCGGTTGGTGACTTCAGTGACCACTCTGCCCATAGTTTTCTCTGCTGCTCAGCTATTGCTTCATCATACCCCCATTCCTAGGAGTCAATATTTCAAGTCCCTAGCGATGCATATGATCAACGCAGCCAGACTCTGTCTTCCTGTGCTATGGGGCTCCACTCACCCCCCAACTATACGCGATTGGCTCAATCGAGTAGGCAAAGTGGCGGAAATGGAGGAACTGATTGCGACTGCACTTGATCTGCCAACTAAATACTCACATGTTTGGGCCTGCTGGACCCACTTTGTAACTACCCCTGAATTCGGATCTCTCATGGGTCGGGATACCTGATTGAGCTCAGCCCTACCTCTGGTTATGCCCTTGGTTCTCTCATAATCTGTGTGGTTATGACCTCTTTTCCGGTAATTTATATTTGCCTGCTTAGCTTTGGTGAGTGTTTAAATTCTTGACACTCTCATTTATGATCTCCAATAACAATGCTGACACGAACGTCGCAGCCCGGACCCTTCGCTTCCCTTGCTTCCCCCCCTTTTTTTTTTTTTTTTTTTTTGCCTCTTATTCCCCCTTCTCCCTCTCCCCTTACTCTACCCCCCACCCCCTTTTTTTTTTTTTTTTTTTTTTTTTTTTTCTCTCCCCCTCTTTCTCTTCTCTCTCTCTACTATGACTCCCATTCTTTTCCTTTTCTTATCCTTTTCTTTCTTTCTATTCCCCTTTTTTCTTTTCTTTCTCGACAACCTCTTAGTCTTCGATCAGGCTTAATCTTCATTTTATCCAGGATTACTTGGTATATGGTTAGCTTCTCTCCTCTAGGATAGTCAATGGTACTCACGACGTCTTCTCTTATACTACAATGCTCACTTAGCCTCATGATCGTGTACTGCTTTTGGTTTAGGCTCTGAAGGTTCATTTCCTCCATGCTTAGGCCAGTACGCCAATATTCACTTGGTGGAAGTAAGCTGTTATCACCTTCTATATTGTACATTTTTGAATCTTGAGTACTACAGGTATATCTCTGCCGTAATTTGCCATGCTTATGTTATCCATAGTGTCGCACTCTACCATGTTGTTTCTTCCTGTATTTTGGTTTAAGCTGTGTCTATGACCTGATTGATGCTGCGTGTGCATTTCTTTATATTTTCCTGTAACATGTTGTCACTTCTAAATAAACTTTTATGGAATAAAAAAAAATTTTAGTTTGACTATCAATCCACTTAACTAACACAGGAACATTTTCAAGGACATGTAGGTATAGTATCTGATCTTTCTAATTAATACAATGTTCCTTCTTTTTGTAAAATTTTTCTGATTTACATTACTTGATGAGCTTGGCAATAATGTATATGCAAGAAATTATATTGAAAGTGTCAGGTACAGGATACTAATAGCACTTTGCATTCTGTAGTTGGTCTTCTAGAATTTAAATATTCACTCTAGTCATGCGTGTAAATTTTTAATTTAAACTGACTCGGCCTACTTGCTAAGTGTCTCTAATTTTCATCATGGGATTTACTGTATTTGTGTACAGCCATCTCCCATACTAGCTAAAAATCTATGTAGCCAGACTCCTTATCCTGTGAATTCCCTTGAGTTCGTACTTGTGAAAAAAATGCTTCACTGTTTAACATAGCCATTCACAGGAAGCATTGCATTTCAGAATTGAACACAAGGCTTCCTCTGATTGGCTTCTGTCTGACTCTTCACTGCAACCAAAGGAAGTTTTGTTCATTCAGAATGCAAAGCTTCCTGTAAATGGCTGAGCAGCTCTCAGCCCAACTTCATTTTGTTCCAGAAATAGGAGGGGACGTCTCCATCCCACTTCACATTGGGTGAGATGGTTTGGACCAGCTTTGTCTAAACAGACTATTTTAAAGTGACAGAAAGCTGGAGTTTGGCTTTTTTCTGCTCTGAGGGCCCCTGCACCCTTCATGTGGTACTTATTTCAAATTATTGTTGTTTTTCTGTTATGTGTACTACTCCAGAGTTCCTCTCTGTTACCTGACTGAGGGACTTGGACACAACTCTAACTGTTATTTAAATATATTTAGCTGTTCATTTGATTGCACCCACACGAGACAAGGCCCAGTTACGCTCTATGACTTCTGTGCTACCCACTAGCCCTCATAGAAATCTCCCCCTGGGTTTCAGATGCTGGTCTAGTAGTAGTATCACCGCTTCCGCACCGCCCTATAGCAGAAATATTGCTACAGGGTGGCACAGGTGCACAAAATCACGTGTGTGTGTGTGTGTGTGTGTGTGTGTGTATGTGTATATATATATATATATATATATATATACACACACACACACACACACACGGCCTCGGCTGTCAATCACCGGGTCCCGGACGGTGATTTCTCACCGGCACCTGGTTATTGCTGAGTATCTCCAAGTGTAAACAACACAGATCTCTCCCCTGTCAGCTCCTGCACACTGCTTTGTATGACTCTGCATAGCAGAGCCATACAAAACAGTGTGCTTACAGTGAAACACAGCACACAGTCAACCCCTAGGGGGGTAAATCCTTTGGAGGAAAAGTGGATAATTGAGAATTTACCTACTTTACATCCTCCTCTTTTCTTCTTTATCCCTGTACTTGTCCCATCACCTCCACCCTACATCTCCTCTCCATCCTTTGACTTTCCATCCACCCTTCCTTACTAGCCAATCCTTTATTCCTTGCCCTCCCTTTAACCCCTTTTTTCCTCCATATAATCACCATGAATTCACTTAAGATCACTTCTCTTATGATGGCTGATATCTTTTTCTTAAAGGTATGGTTGGTGACACAAAAGTGACCCTGGCAGCCATATATAGCCTAACACTAATCATCATTATTTTATAAACTCTGTCTTAGACAAAGCAGAGCATTTAGAGGAAGAATTGCCTATCCTGTGGATAGACTTTATAATCTAGTCAGACCATGTCCCATTCTTAAACTCTATAGCTTTGACTTGCAATGCTATTCCCAAAGCCTGGCAGTGGTGTTTAAACAAAAGCCTACTGCAAGACCTACACATTTAAGAAGACATTCTAAAGAACTGAATGCCTATTTCTTAATAGATTCGATTGTGGACACTGACCCCATGTTGGTATGGGAAACTTACAAAACATATAGGTTGAATCCTGCAAAGCATGGTAACAGAGTCAGAGAAAGAGGGCTTTACCCCCTTACAGAGGTGAAACTATTCCTTGGGACTAATTTAACCGGTGTGCCGGTGTATAAGTGGCCCCAAAGGCACACTGTCTGTATTCAGGGTCACTCACACCTGCACTCCTATCACATTAGGACAAGCAGCTGGTTCCATACAGCCACTGTGTCTGCATTGACTTGAATGAGCTGCCTGCACACAGCACCTGGAGCCTAGAGATGCCCCCAAAAATAGTTTTGTTCATACTATATGGGCCTCAGCCCTGGCATGAATGAGCTCTTACCTTCCACACTCCACTGGTTCCTTATCTGCTACCAGTGGCCCTGGACACAGTCTCATCACATGATGTGTCAGGCACATGGTGTTGCATAATAATCCGCCCCATACACCCCGAAAGGGAGTAGGTTTGCAAACAGGGGACAGGCAAAGCAAAAAAGGGGAGAACCTGCAAAAGAGTTGCTTTATATTTAAAGGTAGTGACCAGGCTGATCTTTTTTGGGGGACATTGGATCACTCAGTAGGAGTAACACTGTGAGGACATACAGATACCTATTCTTAGAGTGGAGAACCACGCAATTGTCATTCAAAGTGCGACAGCACTGAAAATGAAAACTTTCCTGGGCAGGAAGGGGGTAAAAGTCCTGTGGGCAAGTGGTTAAATACCATGAAAAGAAAGCTCTATTTGTGTAAAAAAAATGATAAAAATGTAGTTTGGATACAGTGTTTCATGACAGTGCAATTGTCATTCAAACAGTGAAAGCAGCAAAAGCTGAAGATTGGCCTGGGCAGGAAGGGAGTAAAAGTGCCTAGTATTTAATTGGTTAAACCTACCTGTGAAGTAGTGCATCTGTAGAATGTACACAAGAAAGTGGACATTTTTAACCGCCTCCCGTCCGCCATATAGTACAATGACGGGTGCAAGGCGGTTCTCTCGTTCTGGGAGGACGTCATATGACGTCCTCCCATTCTCACCGCACATGCGCGGCTCTGTCCCTCGGACACAGCAGATCACCGATCCACAGAGAGAGCCGAAGATGTCGGCTCGGTCATGTGATCAGCTGTGTCCAATCACAGCTGATCACATGTAAACAGGGAAATGCCGGTTATCAGCATTTCTCTCCCCACGAACTGTCACGATGACAGCTCGAGAGGAGAGCCAGTAATCGGCATTCCTCGGAGGGGACATCTACACTGATCATCAGAGCACTGATGATCAGTGTGCCCTGATGATCAGTGTAGCCCCAACAGTGCCACCTGTCAGTGTCCATCAGTGCCATGTGTCAGTGCTCATCCATGCCACCTGCCAGTGCCCATCAGTTCCACATCAGTGCCTACCAGTGCACATCAATGCCACATATCAGTGCCCATCTGAGCTGCCTTTCAGTGTCACCCATCAGTGCCACCTATAAATGCCAGTCAGTGCCACCTATCATTGCTGCCTATCAGTGCCAGTCAGTGCCGCCTATTAGTGTGCATCAGTGCTGCCTATCAGTGCCAGTCAGTGCCGCCTATCAGTGCCATATATGAGTGCTGCCTTTTCAGTGCCCATCAGTGATGCCTGTCAATGCCACCTACCAGTGCCTCCTCATCAGTACCACCTATCAGTGTCTATCAGTGCAGCCTATCAGTGCCCATCACTACAGCCTCATTAGCGGATATCAGTGAAGGAGAAAAATCACTTATTTACACTAGTCCCTCAGCTAGTGGTTAAAGAAACAAATACCATTCAATTTACATTTCTCACCCATTTTGATTTGTTTGTAAACACAGCAGATGGGGATTCCCTTCATCTATAACACACCCCTATCCAACATGAGGGTCTGCTATAAATTGGGGTGGGCCACACCCCAAAAAAAGTGTCAGGTTCTCCCAAGTTCTTCACAAATGTGATGTGGAAAACCCACATTCCCTGTGTGTTTCCCGCACTGACCTTGTGAAATCTGGCCGGATCACACAGAGAGGGAATCTTCCACTGTCACACAGCTTGGAGGTGAAACGCCGGCAGCTGTCAAACAAGGTCTTGCCTCTTGGACCAGCTTCTATGATAAACATCACACTGGTTTAGTTTCCCAGCATTGAACCAGTGTGCTGTACAAGTTTTACTTGATGGCTGATCACTTCTGGTGGAAGACTTTTTACGGGGCATCAAAGCGACCTAGTGAGCAATTGCTTCCCTGCTCCCCAGCTCAGTCCACCCCTGCCAAGTACCCAGCCCCCATGTAATTTTTTGACAGTTTCTAACCTATTATCCCATTACTGATTTTTAACATTTAGCTCCCACTGACGTTCTGAACCATACTAGGCCACATGTCCTCAACATGGGGTGGGTACCTTGTTGATGAGGACTCTCATGTCCATATTTGGTCAATGACACCACCTGAGAGACCTCGTCCCTTGAGAGGATCATGTTGGTGTTTTTTTTCTTTTGGTAGATCGATGTTGTTTATTATGATTATTACCTGCATTGCTGGATAATGTGATTGAAGATGGATGTACAATGCAGGGAATTTTTTTTTGTTTTTCAAAAAAGGACTTGTCCAAAAGTGTGTATTTGATATTTACTTTTTTGTGACGGAGTGGCATACTGTCATATGGGGAAGTGTTTTCTATCTCTATTATTTATAATGGGCTTCAAGATTCTGATAAGCCCATTGCACACAGACTCTACACAACCATCAGACCAGGGTTGTGAGGGAGAAACCCTTGTCCTCATTACCATAGAGACAAGGTTCGTTCCCCCCTGCTAAGGTACTACCTATGTTGAGGATATATGACCTGGTATGTTTCAGGGGGGCACATGCTCCCAACCAGAGGCCTAGAGCAGGAAGCTGTCAAATTTAGAAATGGTAGTAATACCTGCTGTTAAATTTTTAATTTCCTGCAGAAGCTGGAGGTTCGATTTCGTTTAGATGTTCTTTAAATCTTTTGAACAGCTGAAATTTGGTTAAAACAAAATTCACAGCTCATCCTGAGTCTTCAACAGGGGAAAATATATGACATGATTCCAAAATGCTGGTCATAAACAGCTTGGTCCTGCTCTGTGGATTTTACCTGAACCAGGGAGAGGACAGAAGTCAGCATGCTGAGTGGAATGAGGAAAGGAAGCATTGGTGTCATTGCCTCTGGGTGCCATATTAAATGAGCTCAGCTATCCTTTCGACTCTGATGTATGGCTGAAGGTGCCTATATCCTTTTTAGGACCCAGAAAAGCCATCTAACCATTGCTTTCCAAAAAAGACAACTACCCAGTGTGATCCTCTCTTGCTGCTTTGTCCCATAATGCAGAAGGTTCAGGGTTAGGTACATAGATTTTCATGGTTTAATCAAGTTGGTACAGAGGCTCCTTCATCTGTGACAGATCCCAGCCATAGGAAACCACCCATCTGATTCTATAAATTTAGTGGTTGCAACCTCACAGCCCAGCCTGCTGGGGTTCAAGCAGCTGAACACAGGCAGAGTGCATTGGCAAGTGTGAATTCACCCTTAATATCTGTGGTTTGAACTAGCAACAGGGAACATAGACAGTAATAGTTTCCTATCACATAACAGCCAATGATAGTGATCACATGCAGTTTGGAGGTTTGCTTACAAACAGACTGGATGCCATTGCAGCCAAAATATGGCAGTTTGTTTCTTTTTAATATTGTAATTTGACAATAAATTCCAATACAATTAGTTATTAAAAATAAGCATATGTTAGGTTATGGAAGGATTATGGTAAAATTAGTAGATATGGAAAATGTCAAGGTCTCAAAACAACATTAGCAGTTTTGAGTTTCCATTTTTCAAAAATGATTTACATGAAAATGGAAAAAAAGTTTTCAATTGAATAGGCACGAAAATGTAGATTTTGTTGATTTTGTTTGCAAGGGTTTATGCTGATTAGTTAAATATAGGAAGCTGATCATTTCATAATACTTTTTGTCTTACTAAATAAACCTGTGTTGTACCATTTTCAAACTAGTAAGCATCAACATTTAAAGGAATAGAAAAACAAATCAATTTGTGACAGAATATCATAGTTTCACATCGAGTGTGAATTCAGGGAAGAGGGCATGAAATAAATTACTGCTGATGAATATCACTTTTCAGATCATAGGAAACTATACTGAATTCAATGAATTGTTTAAAGAGTCTCCCCATGATAGCAAATACTAATAGCTTTTGTAAATAAGATTTTGATTTATTGTCACTTTATTGGCGGCATACAAATATAGTGTGGTAGTAGAGCAATTGCTAATTCTTTTGTGGACAGTGAATGTTGTTTATAAAAACCTAGCAGGTGAGCAGTAAAGATGTTGTCCAGAGCAACCTAAAGATGTCATCTTGAAGCATTCTGTACTTGAATATCTTTCTTTACCACTGATATTTGGGGGCATGTATATTTATAATTTGCAGGGTATTTCTAGTTCTGTAACTAGTCCTACCAAGCTGGGTGGGAATTGTGCTGACATGGAGCTTGTCAGGAAAGGAAAATTACATTAAGTATCTATCATTCAATTTTTTGTTTTCCTGATGGCTCCATCTCAACACAGCTGGAAACTAGCTAGCCACACAGGAGAGGGATATGCTACACACTCCTAAATTCTGGCTAAAAGCAGAAGCCAGGATGCCTCTGCAAAACTCAATTGTCATTAAAACTGCTTCTATACAGTAATGAGCCATGAACATATATATTGATGCCCAGATAGCTGCCTTGTAGATAATGTCTGGGAACACTCGACCTGCTGCCGCTCACAAGGTTGAGACACTTGTAGTGGAGAGTAACATGATCTCCCTGGCGCAGCAAACCCTTTTAACTTGTAGGCTAAGGAGATGAGCTTCACCAACTAAAGGTGGGAATACACGATTAGAAAATCGACCGATCGGTCATCCGACGACCGAGAGGCATTCGTTCTTTGCTCAAAATTGTGGCCCACATTAACTAATCTAAAAAAATTGTTTATCGGACAATATGTAGTGTTGACGTCTTCTGTACAAGTGGAAGTGATGCAGTGTGCGTGTGACCTTGTAGCCACGCCCTTCCGGCCAGTACGAGCGATATACACAATTAACAGCAATAAGTATAATATAGTTTATTACATTACCTATATACATAAATAGTGATACATAAAAATATAATATACATAATTCTGGTTTCATTATCTCATTAGGCCAATCTACTTTTAACATTTGGATTTTTAGTTCGTGTTTACGAACATGCTTTGGACATAAACATCCGAGTCATCTTCTGTTTCCACTCATGCCTGATAGTGCTTGATAGATTTTTTTCGTACGACAGTCATACCACCGCATGGAAAATCGGTCGCTCATATGCAAAATGACAAAATTTTTAACTGTTGTTCAACTGTATTTTTTGGTTATCGGTTAACACATCCTGCTTATCAATGAAAAGAAAATTGTTCGATCAGTGGTTCTGCTACATTTTTCGGATGATTTTCTTATCATATGTACAGGGCATTAGAGGCAATAATCTTGTTTGAAGCAGTGAAATAATTACACGGTTCACCTGGAATGACAAACAAGTGTTCAGACTTCCTGATGGGAGATGTCACCTTAATGTAACTTCTTAAAGATTGGCCCACATCCACTGGGCTAACTTCTTGGGTACTGCCAAAGAGGGACTTAGGAAGGAAAAAGTCTTGTGTGATATGGACTCTAAAGGCCACTTTAGGCACAAATTTGAACAACGGCATAAATACCACCCTGTCTGAAAGGAGCTTGAGAAAGGGTTCTTTAAACCGCAAGACAGCTAATACCAATACTCTTGTGGCTGATGTAATTGCCACCAGTTTTAAGTAGAGTTACCACAAGTAGCCACTTTGCTTGAAGGCATCTGCTGCAAAAAAAAGTCAAACTCCAGTGGAAGATCTCACTTCAGGAACAACAATCCCTTAGGGAGGTCTCAACCAAATTGCAGCTTGAAGAACAGTATAATTAAGTGTTGAATGTCCACTGTATGCTGGTGAAGGCAGAGATAGCTGAAATGTGGGCCTATAGCATATGTAAGCATGAAGCTCTGCCTGCAGAAACTTCAGAACATGACAGACTTGTGAAGAGCCCCATGTAAAACCTTGATCAGGAGCAGTTCTGTGAACGTATGCTATATTCTACTATAGGCACTCTTATTGCTGTCCTTGCTTGCATTCATAAGAGTATTCCCAACCTTTACAAAGAACCCGATATCTATTTGCCTCTGTCTCTCAAGAAAGAACCTATCAGCTTGAGTCTGTCGAGTGCTGGATGAATGGGACTTTGGATAAGATACGATCTTACCAGCAGAGGGAGTGGATCCTCGATACTCATTAGGAAGTTTAGGGGGTACCAAGGCCCCTTCAACCAATCTGGGATCACGACCAAAACTGTCACTTTCCCTTGACACAGTAGGAAGCTGAGAATCAGAGGGAGCGGGAGAAAAGCATAAGTTGTCCTGAAGATCCATTCTGCGATCAGCATCTCCACTCCAATTGCTTGTGGATGCTGGACCCTGGAATATAACTTCAGCAGCTTGGTGTTGACTGGGGATGTGAACAGGTCTACCTCTGGAAAAAAGTACTAAGCTCCATTAGTTCTCGAAAGACTTGTGGCAGTCTGGACCATTCATTGTCATCCAGGTTGATCCTGGACAAATAGTTTGTCTGAAGATTCTTCTGACCAGGCATATTGGCATACAGGTAGCTTCAGAATATTGACTTGGGCCAACTATAGAATTGGAGAAACCTCCTTCAGGAAGGAGAGACTGTGAATACCTCCTTGTTTCCGAATGTAGGTCACAGTTTTGCTGTCAAACGTCACCAGGACAGGTCAACACCAGATGAGGTGACTGAAGGTTAGAAGAGGCTGAAATTCTGTTTGCAACTCCAGGATGTTAAACACCTTGAAAAAGGCCATTGGTCTTAAGCCCATTGCTCCTAAATTAGGGCTCCCCAAGTACTTTGTTGGTGTCTAACTGCACTACCAGCCACTAGGTCGTCAGCCAGAAATGACACCACAGAAGATTCTGCTTCTCCAACCACAAGTTTAGGCTTGTTGTCATACAGGGCGTAATCCATATATTCTGACCTAGGCCCCCTGACTGCCACTGGTCCAGACTTGAAAGGGGAGAGACCTTGCCTGACCTACTAGAGTGAGGTGATTTATGTGGCCCAATCAGAGATGGAAATGATTAAATATCTCTCAAATATGGCCTGGAATGCTTGCCTTGATGGACCATGTGTTCATCATGAAAGCTGTACCTACAGTATGTCGAAAGAGAAGCTACCAATTGCCCATAAGACATGTATGGGTGGTACAATCCCCAAAATACCAGAAAGCATCCTGACATGAAGGTCTATTCGAGATCTTAGGTAAAAAAATTGGGTGATGGTCCTAGATCTGAAATGCATTGGGTAGAAGATATCTGTGAAGGTTCTCATATATCCAATTCCTGGTATGGCTAGTAATAGTCACAATCAACCAGACTTGTTTTGTAATGTTGAAAATATTTTGTAATCTTCAAGCCACTTCTTTCATTATGTTGGTTTGTTTGGATATTCTATTTTTTAATTGTATCTTGTAACAGAGAGTTGCCAAGCAGGCCATTTTAGCTAATTGAAAAATTACAGAACTCAGCTGACCTATGCTGAAGAACCATGTGCAGGTCTAAAAATAATTATGAAGTATACCAGAGTTCTTTTACTGTGAGTATGTTGCAGTAAATCTGTTGTCTGGTAAACTGGTCAGCTACCATTTGGAATAGATGGTAATTCAGACTGCTGTCTAAAACATGGCACAAAGTTATAGGGTCTGTATAGCCAGCTTTTTTCTTAGTTTTAATAGAGAAAAGTTAAAACATAAACCCCTGTGAGTTTGTTTTTGTTGTCTCTGTCCTATTGGTGAGTTTTCCCTTCACTTCCTGCCCTGAAGATGCAACAAGAAATTAGAGAAAATCTCTCTAAAAAAAAAAAAAAAAAGGAAGATTTTTTTCCTTTCTTAGGCAGTAGAAATCCAGAACAGGAGGAACATTTTTCAATGCATCTCTTCCATCACCCACATATCTTGCACTCCCGATCCAGCCTTGACACTGCGGGGTTTATTTACTAAAGCTGGAGAGTCCAAAATCAGACTCCCTTCTGCATAGAAACCAATCAGCTTCCAGGTTTCATTGCCAAAGCTTCATTGAATAAGCTGAGGTTAGAAGCTGATTGGTTTCTATGCAGAAGGGAGTCTGATTTTGGACTCTCCAGCTTTAGTAAATAAACACCTGCATGTCATCATCATGTTCTAATATCAGAATAACTAACATTGGCAAGATCCTAGAAACAAAGGTAAGTTCCTGCTCTACATTTATTTTATAAAGTGGTTTTAAAGCGTGAAGGTTTTTTTTTTTACCTTAATGCATTCTAGGCATTAAGCTAAAAAATACCTTCAGTGTGTTGCCCCCCCCAGCTCACTTATACTTAGCTAAGCTCAATCTAGCAATGTGCAGAAGAGCAGTGGCTCTCTCAGCTCTCTCTCTTCAGTAGAGAGAGCGAGAGGCAGGAGCCAGCAATACTGCTGTCCATCACAGCCAGTGTGGAGGGAGTGGGGGTAAAGGGGCAAGCTGCTTTCTGTGTGTAAATGCCAACATTCAGCCAGTGTGTACAACAGCCTGTCCGGTTCCTGTTGAACCGGCATGCTGGAAAACACGCAGCCGACTGGCATCTGATCAGTGCTTGCAGCCAGCTGTGGCTGAGCAGGGGGGATTACTGTACTAACATTGCTTGTGTTAGGACATTAATGTGTTCACTGGGCTGAATGAAAAAAGAAACGTATAGTGTGTGCCCCACGTAAGAGGCTGATTATTTCAGGTAACAGCCTTAGTGCTGGACCTTGATTGCCACTGGCAGCTGACAACATTTTGAATGGCACACCAACCCAACCTGCGTATGTGAATCAACTGTATATTCTAGTGCATTGTGATTAAAAAAGAAAAAAGTTGGCCTAATGGTTTCTGGTTTTATTTCATATTTTTGTTGGGAATGCAACAGCATGTACTATAATGTACTATATATAGTATTGTATGTTAATATCACTTGACCAGTAGATGGCACTGTACACTAAGGTTACCAGTTGTGCGTATGTGTAAAACTTGTTGGTTCTCTCTCTTCCTCTCTCTCAAAGCAAGATGTCTGCTATCACTGTCTGCTGAAATGTGTTCTGTATGTTTGCAACTTAAGTCACACAAGTAAAACAGAAATCTGCCTCATCACAAGCTACCAGTGTCTTCTCTAACACATAACCAACAATTTTAAGTTCAAAGATGAATTAACATGGGCACATAGTCCTATACCTCTGCACGGAGGTGTGTGTTTATGTGTCTTGGAAATTACAAGTGTTCCCTGTTGCTGTGTGCATCCAACCAGTTAATGGCACACTGAGAAATGCAGTGGCTATATCTATCTTAACACATGCCAGTGCTGACATCCATACAAGTATAAACACACAACTCTGGGTGCAGATAACCTGGCATGTACATTGAGATCCCAACAGCCAATGCGTCTCTCAGTGTGTAATTATTTTGACTGGCTGGCTGCAGGCATCTAAGCAGAACACCTGTCATTTCCTGGGAGCCTACACACAAACCTCTGCATAGAGGTACAGGACTATGCACCTGTGTCAATGAAGTCTAAAACTGTTAAAGCTGACTAAATTTTAACATCCTTTCTTCTCTATAATAAAGATTTGTTTTACAAACCGATACTCAGCATGGATTCCCATATATATAATGTGGATGTAGTACGATTTTGATAGACGGATGCGGTGCAATTTTGTTCACGGTGCAGGTGCGATTCTGATGCAAATTGTTAAAGTATATCAGGCTGGAAATTGCACCCACACTGCACTTAAAATTGCACAAGGCCCTTTTCATAGCAAACATATAAAACTGTTATTTGACCTGTCATGCGATTCAATGTGATCTGAAATGCATTAGAAATTGCATATGCGTGAACCGAGAATAAATAAAGGTTTGAAGCAGGGGCGGACTGACAACTCATGGGGCCCCCGGGCAAAAGGGGATCATGGGGCCCCTGTGTCCTTGCCCAAACTCAAAAAACCCTATGAAAAAGGTGCCAGGGGCATCTCATGGGGCCCCCTACTGACCCCGGGCCCTCGGGCAGTTTCCAAATGGGCAGTCTGCCCCGGTTTGAAGTATATCTATTGCCAAAAATATCTTTATTTAGTTTTGCATAAAATACTGAGGTGTTAAAACCCGTGTCAGTTTATTTTCTGCTGCGTGTGTCCCATTTGAGAGACTTTCCTTTACTTCCTATCCAAGATGCAACAACAGTAAGTGAAAGAAAATCTCTGCAATATGAGAGTATTTCCCCTCCAAGAGAGCTATCACCAAATTGAATACCCCATTTGGAAGATTTTCCTCACCTCTTGTTCTGGTGAAAACTATGTACTTTAATACACAAGTGCCCATGCATTTGACAAAGCTCAGCAAAAGCTGTTTGCTTTTAGACTTTGTGTGATGGAATCTCTATGCAGAGCAGTCCCACCAGGCAGAGAGGTTGGAGCTAGGACGTGAATGAGCCATTTGTCAGCTTAATCTTACTTATTAAACTTGTGCTGTCACTGGCTATTTTTCACAGTGCGTTGTTATAAGTTTCCAGAATTTTCCAACTTCTCCCCCATAGACTCCAATGAGTTTGGGTCTCTCTAATTTAACCCCTTGGTGCCGGCGCCTCCTGGCCCTTTAAGGGTTTCAGAAGTCGGGAGGTGGGCGGGGTTTTAGGGTCATGTGACCACCGAGATTCGTGTCATGGCGGTTACATGATTGGGAAAGGTCCTGATCGAAAGAGGAGATTGGGGCCTTTCCATGAGTACTGGACATGTGTGCTGGGAGCATGAAGGGTGCGCGCTGTCAGCACATATGTTTTTCTTAATTGCACGCAAATGTGCGGCCGCTCGGCCTCAAGGCTTTACAGGTGCAGTGGTGTCCCGAAGCAGATGCAGGGGGTGGGCGCCGCACCGGGTGACACCGGATCCGGTCCACGAAAAGGTAAGTTGTAAAGCAAGCCGACGATCCCCGCAGGATGGATCAGATCTGCGGATTGGGGAGCATAATGGATCAGAGTCCGATCCATTATGCTCAAACCGCAGAACCGATCTATTCTGCGGGGATCGTCGGAGGGGGTGTCACCAAGTGTTATCACGCCGGGTGACACCAACCCTAGGGATGCCCCTGTACAGATGTTTTGTGTATCCCTGTGTGGGTAGTCCCTTTCATGTCTATTGGGTCACAGTGACTGCATGGACACAGCAGCTGTGTTCCAATATGATGTCCATGTGGGAGCTGGTGCATGTCCTCGAACTCACCCAGGGTGCATGAGATTGTACACCCCATCAGGGCCATGTTTAAGGCAGGGCAAAAAAGGGTAGCTGTCCTGGGCCCAATCATTTTTGGGTGGCCCAAAGCAGTTGGCCATATTTGCCAATTGTCTCGGTTTACATACCCTTGTTCCTTGAAGTATTCCTCCTGCACTGTGCTTCGATCTCTCCGTGTGAAGTGCTGTCACTTATACTGCCCAGCTCTGCCCTGCTGCAGTGTACAGATGGTCCATGACATCATGTCAACATTCACATGTAAATAACCAGCATTGATTTGTAAACAGCAGCAGCATTTACATGTAAATAGTGATGGCATTAATATGTGTATCATGCCCCCCTGAGGTTCTATCCATCATAACCTCTGCTGAATGCTGCTCACCAGGAAGAAAAACAGAGGCATGCTTGAAAGTCCTCCTTGCAACTGTGGTCAGTGAGCCTACTATCAGCCTGTTCAGGTAAGCAAAGTAGTGGAGTCTGCAGAGGTAGGCAGAGAAGAATTTACAGTTTGGGGTGCACAGCTGAGCAAGGAGGGGATGTACAGAGGTAAGGAAGGTGGATGTATAGATGAGCAGAGCAGGCATGTAGAGTTAAGGTGGAGGGGTTGGAGTTGAGAGGTTGGGAGAGGTTTGGGGTGCAGAGGTTATCAATCAGTGATCCATAATGATGCAAAGCAACCTAAAGCAACCAATCAGGGACTGGTAATGAAGTGCAGTAGCCTTTAGAAACCAATAAGTGATAATGATACACAGTAACCTATAGCAACCAATCAGTGAGCAGTAAAGATGTGCAGTTCCCTCTAGTGACTAATCAGTGAGTGATACAGATTTGCAGTCACCTCTAGCAACCAGCTGCAACTGCTGCCTGATCTGCTGCTGTAAATTGATTTTCAGTCTAGCTGCTCTTTATTGTTTGTCTCAGAGCAGGCGGAGAGAAAAATTGCATGGGGGGGTCAAGAATCTTTGCCCAGGGTCCAATCAATATTAAAGATTGCCCTGCACCCCGCTAACACCCATCATACCATAAGAACATACCTAAATAATAAAATAAACACAATAAAGATTGTGGAAACATTTAAGTTGTGGTCCCTATATTGGGTTTAAATCAATTGCAGTTATGAAATGAACTTTAACCTTTAACACTAAACAGAACCATTGTTAATCATTACCAGACCAACATGCTTAGTCACTAAGACTCAAGCAGCAATATCTTATACCAACCAAATAACAGCGTACCAACCACTGTCCACCCACAAAGTGGGCAACATTACCCCACATAAAGGTGAACCGCGGTGGAGGAAAAAATAAAAAAGGGGAAGGCGGTCTAGAGGGCAGGTCAAAAGATCCAGAAGGAAGGATGAGGAGAATCCAGAGGTGAGTCCAGCTGACAGAACTGAAGTAAATGCTGACTCCGCACAGTGACAGGAGAGGATATAATGGAAAGGTTAGACTCATTGGCTGGATGTTTTTTGCCAAAAGATTTGTCACCAATCCAATGCTCCGCAGCTGAAGTAAATCTTCTTAGCAACAGTAGACAACTTGTTACCTGAAACACAAAACCAAAAGAACCAGAAAAACAGCTATAGAGAGACATGGAATTAACAATCATATTAGCCCTCTATTAAAAGTAAAATGTATATAAAAAGCAAAGGGGTGACAATCCCATGGGGCCATTCTTTGTTTTTATCTTTCGTGGTCCTGACATTCCAAGCTGTCCACCAGCACCCACATGCAGGGGCGGACTGACCATTTGGAAACTTGGGCACTGTCCGAGGGCCCGGGGTCAGTAGGGGGCCCCATGAGATGCCCCTGGTACCTTTTTTATAGGCTTTTTTGAGTTTGGGCAAGGACACAGGGGCCCCATAATCCCCTATTGCCCGGGGGCCCCATGAGTTGTCAGTCCGCCCCTGCCCACATGGATGTCATATTGGTAGCAGCAGCTGCATCCAAGTAGACAACAATGGGACTACCAGCACAGGGATGTACACAATACCTATACATCCCCATGATGGCAACACATGGTCCTGCACAGAGCATGCATATCAGTGCCCCATATGAATGAAGCCTAACACTCATTCCAGGTAGTCCACACAAAGGGCCTGTTTAGGCACCTTGCACACAGGCTGCATAATTTACTGATATTTACTAAGGAACTTGTTGATAGAAAGTCCCTGAGTAAAAAAAACTGTGTTTAACCACTTGCCTACTGGGCACTTTTACCCCCTTCCTGCCCAGGGCAATTTTCAGCTTTCAGTGCTGTCGCACTTTGAATGACAATTGCTTGGTCATGCAACAATGTACCCAAACAAAATGTTTACAATTTTTTTGAGACAATAGAGCTTTCTTTTGGTGGTATTTAATCACCGCTGGGGGTTTTATTTTTTGCTAAACAAACTAAAAAAGTCTGAAAATTTTGAAAATTTTTTTTTTCGTAGTTTGTTATAAAATTTTGTAAGTAATTTTTCTCCTTCACTGATGTGTGCTAATGAGGCTGCAGTGATGGGCACTGATAGGTGGCACTGATGGGCATTGACAGGCATCACAGATGGGCACTGAAAGGCAGCACTCATATATGGCACTGATAGGTGATACTGACTGGAACTGTTAGGTGGCACTGATAGGCAGCTCTAATGGGCATTGATATGTGGTTTTCACGTGCACTGGTAGGCATGGATATGTGATTTTCACGTGCACTGGTAGGCACGGATATGTGGCATTGACGTGCACTGATGGTCACTGGTATGTGGCATTGATGGACACTGACAGGTGGCACTGATGGGGCTATACTGATCATCAGGGCACTGATCATCAGTGTAGATGTCCTCTCTGAGGAATACCGATTACCGCCTCTCCTCTCCTCATGCGCTGTCAGCGTGGGCAGAGGACTGCTGATAACCGGCATTTCCTGTGACTACCGATCGCTGAGGCGCGCATGTGCAGTTAGAGTGGAAGGACATCATATGACGTCCTCCTAGAGTGAGTGAACCACTGCCCATCCATCATTTCCTTATATCGTGGGTGTCCCGTACCTGACCGGAGGCTGCAAAAGAGAGAGGGCTCCCCTTACGGCTAAGTGCAGTGCGCTCCTGGAGGTGGAAACAGGAGGTGCAGAGCCCAAAGAAGCACAGGTTGCCAGTGGTGTTGCTGCTTGGAAATGCCTGATGAGATGGATCCCGTAAATAGATAAAAAGGGGTGTAACGAGCGCTGGATAATATTAGAGCAAAATATAAAAGCAGCTGGCATGAAAGGCAAGCCTCCAAAACGCCCGTGGTATAACAGTCACATACAAAAACATGCAGCGCTAGAGTATAAAGATCTGTCTCACGATAAGGTGTGACCTCCTAATTAGGTATAAACACAGCAAGCATAAAGGTAATGGTCTAAGCAACCAATACTACAACATTCTCATGGTTAAGAAGGTGTAAATGGTGATATAGGTGTTAAAGTCAATATATCATAGGAGTGATGTAAATAAATCTGTGACATCTGTGGTAGGAAGTGTGGCTGTAGAATGCACTAACCAGATAGCGCAGATATTAGCGCTTTGGAGTAAAATGACCTACTCCTGGTCAATGGATCAGGGAACCTGCCGGAGTGGTGGTCGTCTCTGCTGTGGTCACCAGAATCGCCTGCGTCCTCTCCAATTATGGAATTCCCAGGTGTCCAGTGGAATAAACGATCATCCAGTATGTAGTGGAATCCTTATGTCAGCGGCCTCCAGGGGTGCGGTGTGCGCTCAAGGAACAGGAATCACCTTCAGGGCTCAGAAATAAACCCAAAAGAGAGGCTTCCGATAGTGTGATAACTTTTATTAAGGAGTAATAGACAAATAAAGCACTTACATGGTGCAATACACAATTCCAAAGATGGCCACCCGTATCAAGGTGTGGACCATGTGGGTAGTAGTGGTAGGTAAAGTAGCATCTCCCTAACGCGTTTCGTGGCAATTGCACGTTGTCAAAGGGAGTGAGCTACTGTCAGAGGCCACCTATTTATAGTGTAGTGCCTAAAATGCTTAAGGACGCTAATCGCGGCAAATTACCGCTACTGCACATGCGCGGATCGGGTGCCTCGCGCATGCGCAGTACGACGCTACCGCGTCATCGCTAATCTTCCGCGCATGCGCAGATCGCGCTCGGCGGCCATTTTCCTGGAGTCCCAGTCTATGGATACTGCCTCTAAGGACAGAACTACCAAGGGGAAAAATTCAATCTATGGTTGCTGTCTAGGATGACAGACCAACCTCGGGGGAAAGATTCAGTGCGGTATAAAGGGCTATTGTTTATAGTGACCACCGAATTGTGGTGTACTCAGGGAATGTCAGAAATAGAGCACAGCCACTGTAGAAATCAAGAGCATAGTCATCCTGTGGTGAAATTAGTGGGACTACAAGTCCCAGGACAGGTTGCTCAGTTAGAGGCATTCAGCAAATAAGTCCTTGTTGGAAGCATGTTAATACAGGCAGATTATATTCAACTACACATATGTGTATAGAAATAGCATAGTCTGATGAAAAATAAATTAATAAAAAATGCGTAATATATATTAAAATTACACAATACATATATATAGGAATATAGGCGTCACCTAGCATTCATATATAATTTATTAGCAGAGAATCGGTCCTTGATTTATTGAAAAACCCATCTTCATGAGTAATTATGATGACACCCTGTATAATTCTTATACAGGTGACACCACGTGTAGTTCTTATACAGGTGGCCATATAAAAATATATACATATATAAATATATATAAAAATATATAGCGCACACCTTGAGCGCACACCGCACCCCTGGAGGCCGCTGACATAAGGATTCCACTACATACTGGATGATCATTTATTCCACTGGACACCTGGGAATTCCATAATTGGAGAGGACGCAGACGATTCTGGTGACCACAGCAGAGACGACCACCACTCCGGCAGGTTCCTTGATCCATTGACCAGGAGTAGGTCATTTTACTCCAATGCGCTAATATCTGCGCTATCTGGTTAGTGCATTCTACAGCCACACTTCCTACCACAGATGTCACAGATTTATTTACGGCGCTCCTATGATATATTGACTTTGACACCTATATCACCATTTACACCTTCTTAACCATGAGAATGTTGTAGTATTGGTTGCTTAGACCATTACCTTTATGCTTGCTGCGTTTATACCTAATTAGGAGGTCACACCTTATCGTGAGACAGATGGATCCCGTGTCTACTCCAGTTGCAGGATGAGTCTCTCCAGAGAACACATGGATCCCGGAGGATGGGTAGAATAGTCAGTAGCCAGAGTCAGGATCAATATGTAACAGCAGACAAGAGCAACATCAGGATAAAGCCAGGGTCATACACAGAGTAGCAGCAGACAGGAACAAGGTCAGGAGCAAACCGGGATCATACACAGGGCAGCAGACAGGAACAAGGTCAAGATAAAGTCGGGTCGGTAATGGGTAATCAGCAGGAAACTCAGGAACGGGAGGGGCTGACAATAATCTAGCAATCACTGAGCAGAGCTGCTGTCCTTATAAAGGACACTGAGTGTCAGCAATTAGTGAAACCTGCGTGTGCTGGTGCATTTTCGTGCACAGGAATGCATGATTACGTGTCGCACGCCTATGCGCATGTGCACTTCTTTGTGTGAATTGACGTGACCATATTGCGTATTGGCGCATTTGCCGGACTTCCTCGTCGTTTCCTCTGACAGCGGGCAGGAGGCAGTTAAGGACCTGAGTAATGTTGAGTATGGGAGTGTAAAAGGTGCATAACCATAAAGATGAGTAAAATTCTTCTTCATTGCCAGTTATGTAATATATTAATTTATACTCACGTAAACATGCTTATAGACAAGTAAACCCATGTATGTGAGTAAATTACTGCACTCAAATGTAAAATGTTCTATCTTTGTATTAAGGCTCTGTACTCAACGCTGTATCTGGATATTTGCTTAGCTGTGTTCTTGGTTCTATAGACAACAATGCATTTTAATTCAAATCAGTAAAAAACATTTTTTTTACTCCCATGTGCAAAATGCCTACATTGTTTTGATGTTTAGGTTAAAACTAATTTTTTTCTGTATACATTTGCAAACACGTGAAGTCTTACTGATATGTCAAAGCACAACTGCAAAGTGTGGTCCTTAATATTAAATCATTTGAACTGACAATCATTTGTTTTTTTTTGCTTTGATATAACAGAAGAATCCTATTGGTCACAGAGTTATAGAGTTAGGTGATCCCTAACACTAAATTATCTGATCTGACAACAAGCCATTTGGCTTTGATATAACAGTAGGGTCATAGAGTGCAGTTGCCACCACTAAATCATTTTTATGTGCTTGGTAAAAGAGGAAATCATAAAGTTTGTGAAATATTATAGGCACAAATCATTTAAAAAAGTCATTTAGGCATACATTTTTGGTCAGCTTTAAGGATTCATGTGTAATTAAAGGAGATGCAGAAATAATCCCAGGGTTTTAAACCGTCTATCAAGTGTGACTTGTTAAATCCTTCTCATGCAGCTAAATAAAACTGAACAATGAGTGAGTGAAATCTTACGCCTGTGATATTTGTTCAACAGATTAATGAATGTTATTTAATTTGTGGAGGGAAGCTCTTGTGACAAAAGTCTCAATTAGCGCTACAGAGAGCAAGCTGACATTTTGTTTAATAAGGAAATCTCACTGTCCAAATTAGTGAACTGCTGGAGAAAAATAAAGTAGTTCATAGTTTTCAATCAACAAACTGGATTCTTTCTGTACCAGAGTGAAATAACATTACAACAGCTAAATTAAAGCTAAGTTCACCTTTTTGTTTTTTTTTCTAAAGTACAGCTTTCCTATGTGCTCATATACTATTGATGTACCTCTGATGCAGAAACCAAAAAGCTGTTCTTATATTCTGAAGCAAGCACCACCTCAGTCTCTGATTTAATTTGTAGAAAACTCATACATGCCTTCCTGGTATCTATCCTGCAGGACTCTGGAATCATTAGTAGAGTAAGGAAGTTATTCAGCAGCTGACATCATTAAAACACACCTTGCGCCTGTCCTCCTCCTCCAGGAGATTGTTCTTGCCCACCTCTTCACTACCGTAGTTCAACCCAGTGCTGCAGTGGTTTTTAACCACTTGCCCTCCAGAGGATTTACCCCCCTTCCTGACCAGGCCATTTTTGCTTTACAGCGCTATGTTACTTTAACTGGAAATTGCACGGTCATGCAACGCTGCACCCAAATGAAATTGACATCCTTTTCCCCCACAAATTGAGCTCTCTTTTGGTGGTATTTGATCGCCTGTGCATTTTGTATGTTTTGTGCTATAAAAAAGGGTGACAATTTTGAGAAACAATATTTTTTGACTTTTTGCTATTAAACATGTCCTGTAAAAAACATTACATGTTTTTGCTAGAAAAAAAATGTATACTGGGATTTTTAAAATGTTTTCATTTTTACTTGTAATGGCGGTAATCATTCTGACACTGGGGGGAACTTACTTGGTGTCATTGACATTCCCATTACAGTGATCAATGCTAATAAAAAGCACTGACACTGTACTAATGACACTGGGCAGGAAAGGGTTAACATGTGGGGCGATCAAAAGGTTAACTGTGTGCTGTTTTACCAGAGGCTGTGTGTTAGTGCTTCACTGTAAGCACACTGCTTTGTATTTAACTTTAAATTTATAATTTGTATTTACTTTAACCGCTTCCCGACAGCCCTATAGCAGAAGTACGGCTTCAGGGTGGCAGGGATGAGCAAAATCACATATATATACTTGAGTTTGTTTTTCCTGGGTAGGGGGCGCACACACGCTCCCTACCCACGCCACTATTGGCTCCTCCCTGTCTGTGGAGCTGACAGGGGAGAGGTCTGTATGTAATCAACACAGATCTCTCCCTTGTCAGCACAAACAGAGGCTGCTTTGTATTGCTCTGCACAGCTTTTTATTAGCACTGATCACTGTATTAGTGTCATTGGGGATGTCAGTGACAGTCAATTCCCCTCCAGTGTCAGAATGCCCGCCGAAGTCCTGCAATAAGTCACTGATCACCGCCATTACTAGTAAAAAAGAAAAAATTCTAGTATATATACCGCGTAAACCAATTAATTTAGATGTATTGGGATTTTTTGTCCTGCAAAGAAATGTAGCAGAATACATTTTGGACTAAATTTATGAAGACATTTTATTTTTAAATTTTTTTACTGGATATGTTTTATAGCCAAAAGTAAAAAATATTGTTTTTTTTTCAAAATTGTTGGCCTTTTTTTGTTTATAGCGCAAAACATTAAAAACACACAGGTGATCAAATACCACTGACAGAAAGCTCTTTGTTTGTGGGAAAAAAGGACATAAATTTCATTTATGTACAATGTTGCATGACCATGGCAATTGTCAGTTAAAGTAATGCAGCACCATATCACAAAAAATGGCCTTGTCAGGAAGGGGGGTAAATCTTCTGGAGGGCAAGTCGTTAATGTATGGGCGAGCAGTGGCTCTGATCAAAGCAACATTCCCTTACATTGCTTTCAGTTTTTGGGTGTGAGCAGGTATGCGTGTGCCCCCCACTGCCCCCCCTGTTGGTCCAAGGAGAGAAGCGAGAACACCACAGGCCATTTTACACACACACGTTAGATTAGCACATTTAGCTCTTTGATCGCCCCTGTCACCCAGTCAGTGTCATTAGTACAGTGTCAGTATATAGAATTTTTTACTGATCACTGTATTACTGCCACTAGCAACATCAGATAGCGTCAGGGTCAGTTAGCGCCCCTCCCAGCCAGGGTCAGCTAGCCTTGGATTGCTCACACACTATCGCACTCATGCTATAGGCCTCTGATCACCACCATTACTAGTATAGTGTTTGTATGGATCAATATATTGCTCACAAGCATAAATACACTAGTGCCTCCTTAGTATAGCATCCCCAAAAATGCAGTGTTAGCAGGATCATCCCTGTTTGCTACCAGCACTAGCATTTAGCTCCTTCAGTGTTTTTCAAGGAAGATTTGTATCAATTGATTATGGGCCAAAGCAATTTATACACACAACAATGCATCGCCGCTAACCCAAATTCAACTCTTTCCATACCATGCACATGGAAACCTATCACGTTTTCCACATTTAAAATTTTTTAGGCCTAACTTTAACATAACTTAACCTTAACATATCTCAATATGGGCATTACAAAAAAGAATGAATTGAGGGCATATTGGACCACAGACCCAATTCATCATATGCCCATGTTCTCTGCTGTTACGTATATACTTAACAAAGACCAGCATAGTACTGGTACATCGGTGGTTATGCCAGGATGATGCCTGCAGCCACAGGTATCATCCCTGTATCATTTTTTTTCAGCTGGTGTTGTCGGCTTTTATGTAAAAGTGATTCTAGGAGGTAATCAGCTGCTGGATCACTTTTTCAAACAGCAGGAAAGGAAGTCCCCCTCCCTCTGCCTTCCATGATTTCTCTGTCTTTCCCATCTTACCAGGGAACCCAAGAATGCAGCTGGTGAAAAATAGAGCTGATCAGAGTCTGGAATGGCTCCAATAGACTCTATGGTCTAAGAAACCAGAAGCAATGGCCATTTCATCATTTCGATTTTTCCGGATATGCAGCACCATTTTAAAATTGGAAAAGCATCTGATCACACCAATCTTAGTGAGATCAGATGCTGAGAGTACCTTTCACTGCCTATTGCTATCACAGGAGATATTTACCTTTACACAAACATTGGCCCCATGTCAGTATGTAGTCAGTGATTTCACCATGCATGTGAGGTATCACCGCAAACGTCAGATCAAGGGCAGTAATTCTAGTACTAGACCTCCTGTGTAAATCTAAAGTGGTAACCTGTAAATGCTTTTAAAGTGTCATCTATGGATGTTAAAATATTACATAGTTTGTCGCTGTTGCACAATGCAGAATGTACAATTTTAAAGCTTGTCATGTTTGGTATCTATTTAATAGGCAAAACATAATCTTTTATGTTTTAACAAACAATTGGACAAAAGTTTATTTTTTTTTTAAACTGCATTTGAAAAAATTGCTGCACAATTGCTGTGTGACAGCTGCACAATTACTGTTTTTTCTCTAGGGCCTCTGATTTAAAAAATGTATAATGTTTGGGGGTTCGAAGTAATTTTCTAGCAAAAAAACAGTTTTTTTATACAAAACAAGAAGTGTCAGAAAAGGCTTAGTCTTCAAGTGGTTAACCATTTCATTTCCGGAAGGTTTCCCTCCTTCCGACTAGGCCATTCTTTGCAATTAGGCACTGTGGTATTTTAATTGGTAACTGCGTGGTCATGCAACACTGTATCCAAACAAAATGTATGTCCTTTTTTTCCCACACAAATTGAGCTTTCTTTTGTTGGTATTTTATCGCCACTGGGTTTTTATACTTGTGATATAAGTGAAAAAGACCAAACATTTTGGAAAAAAAAACAATATTTTCTATTATCTGTTATATAAAAATACCCAATAAACTCAAATTTAGTCCAAAATGTATTCTGCTACATGTCTTTGATAAAACAAAATCTCAATACATGTATAATAATTGGTTTGTGTGAAAGTTAGTGTCTACAAACTATGGTATATACTGTATATTAGAATTTACACAGTTTTAACTTTCTGACTGCCTGTCACATTTCTTGAGGTGCTAAAATGCCAGGGCAGTACAGCCCCCCTCCCCCAAATGACCCCTTTTTGGAAAGTAGACACCCCAAGGAATTTTTTAAGAGGCATGTTGAGTCCGTGGAAGATTTAATTTTTCACCACAAATTTTTGGAATATTACAAAAACATTTTTTACACAAAGTTGTAACTTAAATTATTATTATTATTACACAGCATTTATATAGCGCCAACAGTTTGCTCAGCTAAATGAAATATTGCTCACACATGCCATGGATGTATGTGAATTAACACCCCAAAACTTTCTGCTGCTTTTCCTGAGTATGGAGATATCACACTATCTAGAGATACTAGAGATACTAGAGATACTTTTTAGCAGCCTAGACACACACAGGTCCCCATAATCCAATGACCACCTTCAGGCTTTCAAAGCGCATATTTCCTTATGTCACTTCTTCTCTACCTATCACAGTTTTCGAGGCCCTTAAATGCCAAGATAGTATAAACCCTCCCCCAAATCACCCCTTTTTGGAAAGTAGACACCCATAGGAATTTGATCAAAGGCATAGTGAGTATTTTGCAGATATAATTTTTTGTCACTGGATTTTGCAAAAAAAAAAGGTAAGAAAAAAAATAATTTTTTGTTTTCTTTTTTCAAACAGGGGTGAGCGGTGTAAAGAGGTCAGAAGGGCAGAAGACATTGGTCAGCAGATAAGAGGACAGGGTCACTGCTGGCAGAGCACTCAGATCTCTTCCTCCCATCTCCACACTGCAAATAGCCTGGGTACCCAGATTTCCTCCACTCCACACAACACATAGCTGAGATTGGATTCCCTTATAGACACAGCACAGTGTGTGTGTGCACAGTGTGTAGCTGGCTACAGATTGCGGCTGTGTCTGTTAGGAAATCTGACTTCAGATATGTGTTTTTTAGGGAAGGAGATCTGTTGAGTGCCCTGATTTTATGTTTCAGCATAAATCTTTCCCCTTTAAAAAAAAAACAGCACTGATCAGTACGCTCACCTCCTAAACATATATTCCCTCTGCAAGCCAACAGCACAGTGTAATAATTCCTCCTCCTGCTAGTCCAAATCCCCCCCTCCCAACAGAAGTCTTTGCCACTCAATCCTACCTCCCAGTTTAAATCCCCCGATGCCCCCTGCAAAAATCTCCCCTACCCAAAAAATTCACCCCTCCTAACACATCCTCTTTTCCTCAAATTTCCTATCTTAGCAGAAATCCTATCCCCAAAATCTTCCCTCCTAGCATAACCCCCGCCCCAATCCCCCCTTCTAGCACTAACCCCTCCAAATTACTCTTCCCAGCACAAATCCTGCCTTCAACCCAAACCATCCCCGGTCCTCTCCGCTTTACCCAAATCCCCCCCCCCATTGCTCTCTTAGCCCAAATCCCCCCACCCCCTCTTAGCAAAAACTCTCACCCCCTGCCAGGGCCTGGACTTGAACCTGGGACCTCTACTGTGTCAGGCAGTAACTCTTCTCATTTAGCTTCCTGGGATGCTGGACAACACTCTGCCTGATCTATTGTACAATCCTGCCTTGTTCCTTGTTTTCTGATGAACCTTGAACTCCTTGCTCCTGCCATAAATTTCCTGATTTAAATGTCTCTGCACTTCCTGGTTGCCAGATTATTGTGCCTTCTCCAGTCAGTATCTCACTTTGTCTCTCCTGCTGCCATCCATACCTTCGCTAAAGAACTTTGGCTTGTTCCTTGACTACGATTCTGCTTCATCCTAACCTGCTACCGCTTGTTACCGACCCTTGGCTTCCTTACTGACTACGCTTCTGCTAGATCCCTACCTGCCATATCAGTTACTGGATTCTGGCTTGCTCACTTCCTAGTGGGGTGATCCTGAGAACTGCGACCTGGTCGCACATGTGTCAAACATAAGAGCACTTTCATATGACCACCCATCCCCATCCCTCTTTACGTTATTAGCCAACAAAAAAAGTTTTGTTTTTATCTTTCATTTCAGTTTTCGTTTCACCAGCCTGAGCATTTTTTTATTTCTCCCCTTGTATACACTTAAGTGCAAACATTTTTCGATAGATTGAGTGCAATTGTCATGGTTAAGTGCATGCAATTATGCTTGTGTAAGCTTTCACACATGAAGTATTGATAAATAACACTTTTAGAAAATACAATGAAATAAACTAAATACCCAACAATCTGCTGAGATTATATAAAGCCTTTATTGTATTAATAATAATAAAAATAATAATTATAATTATTATCTAATAGATTTTAAAACCAATTAATTGAATGGCATGGCAGCGGGCTGCATATCATTTTCATATGCCATCTCCGTAGCGCATAAATATGCCTTTTTAAATAATGATATTTTCCACACATAGTTGTAGCTACTGGGACTTCACTGAAGATTATCTAATGCTGAAATGCTATCATATCTGTGATATGTACAGTAGAAACTAATTTTTTAAAGGGCCAAACAGAGATATTTTTGAACAAAAAAAATTTACAGATTCCTTACAGCTGGCATCAGCCTGGATGCAAGCAATGTTTGGCTGACACTTTATCTCCTAGCTCCTTCTAATTTTCAAAACTCAATCCATGTATGGCCAGCTTTAGACTGAAAATGCCTACATGGATACTTTACCACACAATATGGTGTGTGTTCATTTATATTCCACCGCAGCTATGCATTTTGGTACATAGTCATGAACATCTCATAATTTTTTTCTATAATTGTATTTTACCTTTCGCAAAAAATATGAAAAATTTCTTTATAAGGTTTTTGCCCTATTCTAGATCAACATTGATTTTAGGGTTACGTGGAAGTAGGTTTTCAGTGCTTTTGTTTATTTCTGTATTGATTGATCTTGTGTCTGTTTTTCAACCTAACCTATAACTATGGAAAAAGTATAATTTTTAAATAGATTAAGTAATCTCATATTGTAGGCAATAATATATTAACTATATTTAAAATGACCATTTTTTTTCTAACATTACTTTAATGGAATTACAGGACAAGTTAACACAGGTGCATTTTTCTTTGAAAGTATTAGTGGATTGTTAGTGGATTTTACATGGTACTTATAATTACAGCTTTTACTGTATAAGAATTAATCTGTGATTTAAGCATAACAAATACATTACAAAACTTGCCAACTATGACCTCATGCACACTGGATGTTGAGCCCTTGTGCATCAGAATCCAACTTTTTTGTGTAGGCAAGAGGCACAAGTGATCAGATGAAGCCTTTAAAAATCTATGAAAGGTTAAGAAATACAGACACTGGATGGGACTGGATGCTGTACAGAGTGGTACTAACATCTTGATTCACCCCTGAATGCATTTGAACCCAAATTTTGGTAACACTCAGTACAGCGTCCAGCTTCTGCATTTTTTAACCTGACATAGACTTTTACAGGCAGCTGGATGGTGCACCTGTGTCTTCTGTCCACATAAAAACACTGAAATCTGTCGCACAGGAGCTAAACATCCAGTGGAGTTTATTTAGTAAAACTGGAGAGTGCAAAATGTGTTGGAGCTCTGCATCAGCTTCCAGGTTTTGTTGCCAAAGCTTAATTGAACAAGCTGAAGTTAGAAGCTGATTAGCTACCATGCATAGCTGCATCAGATTCTGAATGCACCAGATTTAGTAAATGTACCCCAGTGTGTAGAAGACATTTTGAGTTCTCACTTTGATCTTCTACCATAACCAAAAAGATTGTTAAAGTTCTCAAGCTTGCTTTATGGCATATTATATATGTAGCATTACTGTCATAAGAGCCACAGGGAGACTGTCCAGGTCTTCCCAAAAGCTATACCCTGCAGCCAGCACATAGGCTCATTCACACGTTTCTTCAATGACTAGTCTAGGGGTTTTCTTTTTATTGTTTTTATTTTTGGAGAACTTTGATAGGGTTGAGGAAATTAAGTGGAATACTCCAAAAGCAAGAACTATGTACAGCGGAGGACTTTAGGTATTCTTTCAGATAAGCTAGAGATGCAGTTCATGCTTGAAACAAACAGTAGACTTTAACCACTTCAAGTCTGGACACTTTCACCCCTTCCAGTCCAATACCAATTTTCAGCTTTCAGCACTATCACACTTTGAGTGACAATTACTCAGTCATGCAATACTGTACCCATATGAAATTTTTATCCTTTTTTTGAGACAGATAGAGCTTTCTTTTTCTGGTATTTGATCACCACTTGGTTTTTTATTCTCTGCTATAGAAATGAAAATGCCCAAAAATTTGAAAACAAATATTTTTTGCTTAGTTTTTGTAATAATATTTTGCAAATAGATAATTTTTCTTCATAAATTTAGGCCAAAAGGTATTCTGCTACATTTTGGGGTAAAAATAACCCAAAGCAGTTTATATTATTTAGACTGTGTGAAAGCTATAGAGTCTACACACTATGGGATATATATTTGAAAATTGATCAGTTGAAATCCTAAAATGCCAGAAGCTGGTATGGCACATGGCAGTGATCAGGACACTGGTGAGGGGTATGGCGATGATCAGGACATTAGCATGAGGTATGGTGGTGATCAGAACACTGGTATGGCAGTAGCCAGGATGCTGTTATGGGGTATAGGGGTGATCAGGATGCTGGTATTGGGTATGTCCATGATCAGAATGCTGGTATGGGGTATGGCAGTGATCAGAATGCATGTATGGGGGTGATCATCATGATGGTATGGGGTATGGCAGTGATCAGGACACTGGTATGGGGTATGGTGGTGATCAGGACACTGGTATGGCATAAGGGGTGATCATGATGCTGGTACGGGGCATGGCAGTGATCAGGATGCTGATATGAGGTATTGCGGTGATCTGGATGCTGGTATGGGGTACGGTGGTGGTCAGGGCGCTTGTATGGTTTATGGTGGTGATCAGGGCACTGGTATAGTATATGGAGGTGATCAGAGCACTGGTATAGTGTATGGCAGTGATCAGGGTGTTGGTTTGGGGTATGACGATGATCAGGACATTGGTATGGTGTATGGGGGTGTTTTGTGCACACTGGGAGAGGTGACAGGGCCTCCCTGTATTATTTATTATTGATATTGTGGGGCAGTGATCAGGGACACAGGGACACTAAACTAGGGAACTTGGGTGACTGCTGTACACTCACACACTGCAGGATCGCTGCTCTCTGCTCTCACACTGAGAGCAGAAAGAAGCTATCTTTAATTTCAGTTTCATTGTTTACTATGTGAGTACTGTGATTGATCACAGCAGTCACATGGTAAAACACCATGTGATCACCCGAACACAGTGGTAATGTGATCCGCTGTGTCCAGGCAACACACCGATCACCGGGTTCTGGGTGCACACTCTGTGAGCCGCGCAAGAGCCATCGATGTGGGCTGACGTACAGGAACGTTAGCCCTCATCAGCACTGCTTCCCATCCGCCTTCTATGTAGAATGGGCGGATGGGAAGAGGTTAAGACAGCAGTAGTAATAATAGTAGCAAAAGAGAGCAGAGTCCCTTTAGGAAGGAGATTAAGTGGACAAAGCTCTTTAGAACACCATCCAGTGTCCCCTTTAGCTAGACTCGCAGGTGACTTCCTAGCACCAGAGGGGTTTAAGTAGAACACAGTCTCTAAGATCTTTAAGAGGTGTCTGTACTTACAAGGCCAAAAAACAGCTGGTTGCCTTCCTCTGTGACCAGATCTTCAGTAGAGGGCCCTCAGTTAGCTTTAGCAGAACCCAGATCTCAGCATTTAGGCCCTCAGGTCATCTACCTGAGTCCTACAGCAGTAGATACAGCAGCATTGCCTGGGAGGACAGCATGCTCTCTCCAGGCTGGAACAATCCTGTACAGGAAAGACCCAGAACTCAGTGTTCTCACTGAATGTATACAGTTACCCAGCATACCATCAGAGCCTCTCTCTTTGGGATAGGCCAGGACTATATGAACTGTCATGCTGCCATCGGGATAGCTTCACACCTATTATTAGATGTTTCTGTTACAAACTTTTCATGAACAGATATATTTAATAAGATAGGGTAATGTTCAATGTGCCATAACAGGTACGTCAAACCCATCTCAGAATTCCACTGACTCATAAGGTGGATCTCCAGAAGCTTTTCAAGTTTTCTGGATGCAGAGGGAGGTATCGGGCTGGCAGCAGCTGAACATACTGAGCAGACCTAACTCTCAGAACATAGCAACAATGATTACAGTGTGCAAGTTATGCTTTTACTTAACAACAAGTACAACCACTCTGCCTACAATGTGACAACTAAATTTAAAATATATTGTATTTTTCAAAATACAAACTAAACCTATCTTTCCAAACCTAGCACATATCTAGGGGGGGGGGGGGTAACCTCTAGTTGAACATTTGTAGGCTTTACTAGTTATAATATAGCTTTTTATATTTGTTTTTTTTCTGTTTAGTAGCTCTACAAGGTCATATTTGTACTTTTTGTTTTGCATTATCCACAGCGCACTAATTTTCCCTCATAATGCTATACCCAGTTTAAATGATTTTGACAAAATTTAACATAAAAATTTTGCAGACTAAACACTAGAAGTTTTGTAAATTGAAATGTCAAAACAACACATTTAATGGTGCTGTAATAAAACAGAATGAGCAATCCTCTTTTATTTTCAGTGGTGCCAGTTAAAGTGAATTATACATTAAGAAGAACTGCAGATACAAAGACTTACTGTATGTGATCCAAACAGCATGTGATACGTTAATGCTTTACAATGGCAGATGGACTGTAATGCATGACAATAGTACTGTCATTCAGGCATTTGCTGCTAAATGTCCATAATTGTATGTGTGGATAGATTATGCAATTACTATGTATTTGCTCAGCAACTTTGCAGTCAAATGGTAATTTAAAGGCTAAACCTGAAGTGTTACCGAAATGTATGCCACTAAAAATCAGATTTGACTGTGACTATTACTGTTTATCTGCAGCAGCTGCTGAATGCTTTTCCAAATAGCTAGAGATTTGGCTAACCAGCTAAATAACCCAGCTTGGGTCTACTGCATGGACTGTGCTGACATAGGAGGACCCGATCAGACATTGGCCTTCGTTGGTAGTTATTAGTATTCTCTTTACATGCTTGAAAGCTCAGTAGCAATCTCTGGCATCAAGGACAAACAGATGTTCCTGTTACAAACTCCTCTTGAACATGTGAGTTAAATAAAACAGATGTATTTAATAACAAATATGGTAATGTTCAACGTGCCATGACTGGTACACCGAAACCTACAATAATGTGTCTATAAAATATGATTTATTGATGTAAATTAGTGCAGTTTGTGCATCACCATTGTTCTTTACACGTTTTTTTCAGGGGGCATTTTTTAATACTGTAAAGTTGGGATAACAAAGTACAGAACTGTTCAATCATAATAATTCATAAATATGAGTATAAAATGCATCAACTTAAAACGTACTGTTATTTTCTGTATCAATATTTCTATTGAAACATATAATAATACAATACAACTGTTTGCCCGCGCAGGGGCTTCATACCAACAGATTAACATGCATCAAGTCGGGCGATGGCTATATCACTTTTTTAAACAGTATAGATATACACAATGTAGTCTTGCGACCTAGGCCACATTATGGCTTTGATGTCCCAGGAGCAAGTCCTGAGAAGATAAATGGTGAATACTAGAATTATCAACCAATCGTTCCATTTGAGATGAGGTGAAAACAGAATAAAAAGAAACCGAAGAGAAGAAGGGAGAGAACCGGGGGGAAAAGTGTAAAGGGAAAAGGAAAGTGAAGGCTCCTGCAGGCCTGGATTCAAATCAAGACTCAAGGAATACCCAAACCCAATGGGGATAGGGTAGGGAAGGTATAAGTCCACCAAGGGCACCATACTTTCAAAAATTTATCATGAGATTCATGTAGAATGCTGGCCATCTTTTCATGCAACATCAGGGTAGTGTTGACCATGTGGAAAGGGACTGAAGGCTATAACCCCCTTGGTGGCTATAAATAAGTAGGTGGCTATCTTTTGTTGATGAGCAAACAAACCTATAATGGGACAGTGCGATAGGGCTAATTTAGCTTCTTTTGAGATGGGAATTTGAAAGATGGTGTATAAAAGGCTAAATACCCTGTACCAAAACCCCTTGAGATGTGGACAAGACCACTAGGTATGAACCACATTGTCCGCAACCTCGAAAGCATCTGTCATTAAAATCAGGATTTGCACTAGCGATGTGGGCAGAGACCCAATACAATCGCAAAAGAACTTTATAGGCGGTCTCCATTGTGGACTTGATAAACAAGCAACGAGAAATAATAGACCATGCTTTGGTCCAATCCTCTGGTTCCATTGAAGCTCCCAGGTCCTTCTCCCAGCTAGATTTGAAAGAAATGGAAGAAAAAGCTACAGAGTTTAGGGAGGAGTATATAAGGGTGATAGTGAAGTTCCAAGAACACCCACAGGGGGATATCTGTGGTAGCATGAAGTAGGGTGAGCTGTGCTATCTGCTCTTCTTTATAATAGTTTGCAATATTTGGGGCTCCCAGACCTACTCTAAGTCTGTGTGTATACAATGTTGAGAGTGAAACGCTTGTTTTGTAGAAGGCGTAAGAAAAAGGATGGTACAGAGACAGGCGATTTTCTGAAAAAATAAAGAATTTTTAGGAGGATAGTCATTTTTATTGCATGTATACGGCCAATCCACGATAAGGAGGGGAATTGCCATGATTGTAAAAAAGAGGTGATCGTTCGAAGAAGCGGGTAGTTGTTGGATGAAAAAAGGGTTGAATAGGACACGGCCAATTTGACTCCAAGGTAATCTATTGAGAAGGTCACCCAGCAGTAGGAAAAATATTGTTGGAGATGGGCAACCTAGGAGGGGGGCAAGGAGATATTGAGTGCCGTTGTTTTATGAGAATTATTCTGAAGACCTGATAAAGCCAAAAAGAGGGAGAGAAGGCCCTGTGTAAGGGATTCCTGGGATAATGGGGTCTGATCGCAATCCAATAGCTATGGCTTTGAGAGCCAAGATGAACAAGATGGGGGAGAGAGGACATCCTTGCCTAATGCCTCAGAGGATTGGGGAATGGTCAGAAAAAAGACCAGCTTATTTCACACAGACAGATGGAGAGGAGTAGAGGGCCGTGATCCAAGCCAAAATATGGTTGTCAAATCCCCAGCATTGTAGAACATAGCGTAAATAGTTCCAAGAGAGGGAATTAAATGCCTTGAAGATATCAAGAGAGAGAATAAAACTCGGGATCTTTCAGTGATTCAAAATATGTATTAAATGGATCACTTTTCTAACGTTATCTCCTTACCTGCCGGCCCGGAATAAAGCCTGCTTTATCCCTATGAATCAGATTGCGGAGGTACCGATTAATATGGGTGCTAATAATTTTCCCCAAAAGCTTCATATCTTCATCCAGCAGTGAGATAGGCTGAAAGTCCCAAGGATCCGAGGCATCTTCCGAGGATTTGGGTATCATAGTGCTGTGAGCTCTGAGAGAATCAGAAGAGGGTAAAGAACCCCCTTTCAATTAATTGAAATGAGCTACAAGGTGAGGCGCTTGGATATAAACAAATTTACAAAAGTACAGACCAGAAAAGCCATATGGGCTAGGTGCTTTTGAGGTGCAAGTAGTCTTGATGGCCTGAAGTACTTCCTGTACTGTAATGTCTGGCCACTTCATCTAGAGCTGGAAGATGAAGATCCCAAAAAAATTGATCCGCAAGAGCCATTGGGAAGGGGGCTGGTTTTCTATATAGGGAAGACAAAAATTTGGCAAAAGAGACCACAGCCTTTATAGGGTTGGATGTCCAGAAGGGGTGAGTACACAAAGCGGTTTGTGGAGGTGGCGTCGACCATTCAATTTATTCACCAACATTGAACCAGGTTTATTTGCGCAGGTAAATAACTCGTGCTTGGTCCACCTCAGGGTTTTATCTGCCTGGTCATTGGCCAGAAGATCTAAGTCTCTCGCCAGAGAGTCCTGCTTCTGTCGATTGCGCACTGAGAGGTGAGACTTCCATAAGGGGTATGCTGATGAGAGCTGTTCTGTAAGTTCCTGAAGTTTGCGGTCTTTGGAGTGTTTTTTAGCTGAGGTAATCTGGATCATATGTCCCCGCAGGGTTAATTTATGGGCTTCCCATAATGTAATAGCTGATGCGACGGAGCCAACATTGTCAGTAAAATAAGTCTCTAAGCGAAACTGAATTTCAGTCTGTGTGTTTTGGGACATCAGAAGGGAATCGTTGAGTCTCCAATAGAAAGGTGGGTCAGGGAGGCCAGAAAGAAAGGATCAGAAGGTCATGATCAGACCAAGGAGAGGCTGGGATGGTAAGTTTACTCATTTGAGAAAGATGCCGTAAAGGAAAAAAAACATGGTTGATCCTGCAATGGATTTTATGTGGGTGTGAGTAAAAGGAATATTCTTGACCTCGAGGGTAGAGTTCCCTCCAAGCATCAAGCAAGCCGTGAGAGTGAAGGACAGCACAAATTTGGGCTTCCAATCCAGGGTCATGAGAAGGTTTTGTCCATGGGGAATATTGATGAATAGTAGTAATGTTCCTTTATTATGCTATGCTACCATTCGGAGAAGATGGGAAAAGAATTTAGTTTGGAAGCGATTGGAATCCTAGTAGGATACTAGAGTAACCTCATGACTGTTAAGAGAGCCCTGAAGGAGCAAGTATCTGCCAGTAGGTTCTGTGATTTCCTTAAAGTAGGAAAATAAAAGGCCACGATGAAAAGAGATCAGAACTCCTATGTTTCTCTTGGGCCGAGGCCAGAAAAAAGGTGGGAAAATGTGAGGAGAGGAACCTGGGAGAAGATGAGGTGGAAAACCTGGTCTTTTGTAAACATACTATATCAACATTTCTAGTTTTAAGATGTTGAAAAACCTTTGCCCATTTAATGGGGGAGTTAAAACCCTGAATAGTATGGGAATAAATCTTTAAAGGGGTATTAGCCATAGCGAAAAGGGGTGAAAGAAGCTAAATTTTGGTCTCTTCAGTATCTCAAACAATCCAGGGAGAAAAGCACGGCCTTGGTGGAAAGGGGCCAGACCTGCAGGAGTAATAAACCTAAAAGAAAAGAGGGGAGAGAAAGGGAGAAGAAATAGAAAAGCCAGAAAAGCAAGGGTAGAAAAGAAATGTAGAAAAGAAATGCTACTCGAAGAATGTAGCACATCCAACAGATGGGATGTTAGGTGTGGCGGTCATTACTTATCTGTAGTTATATGAAAAAAAAATGACAACCTGGGGGGATTCCAGGGGAATCAAGTATCCATATGGGCTCCATGCCCATGTCATAGAGCAAAAGCCTGGACTAGGACAAAGGATAGGGATAACGCCCCATAAAGGGGTCCTAAACTTCTCCACCACTTTAACCAACAAATCATGAACACAAAATAACCTGCATTAACATGAACAGGGTGGACATTAACAATAGCCATGATTCAGTCTGTGAATGAACATAACAATTTTAAGGCCTAAAGTCACTATGGAACAGGCGTACCCAGTGGCCTGATCAGACATCCTGTATCGACACTCCCAGTTGGAGTGGGGGGGTGGAGGTCCAGGATCCCAAATGCAGATCTGTACATTTAGCAATGCCGAGGGCTGTGGGTGGGATAGGGATAGAAAGACGGGAAGAGAGAAGAGAAGGGGGGGAGAAGGGGAGGGTAGGTGGGAGGAATGAGAAGGGGAAGGGTGAGGGGAAAAAGGGGTTGGGGTGGGAAACAGGTGGATGGCTAGAGTTGGGCATTGGAGGGCAGGGGGACAGGGGCAGGAAAGAGGGTAATGGGAGGGAGACAGTAGGGGGAGAGTATCTGAAAGAGGGGTCTGGGTGGAGGGGTCAAAGGAAAGGAAAAGGGACACAGCCACTTACACCTTACTAAAGTAGCTATATCAATAATATGCAAAACTGACAACATAAACGCATATCTACATCAATAAAACAACAAAGTCCTGCTTAGAGCCTCGGCACCAGTGTAACACTGGGTAAGAAGGCCGGCAGTAGTAATGGCATCCTCCTCTGTTCACAGGAGGAAGAGAAAAATCCAGGGAGAACTCCCATCCAGGAGATTCAGAGGCTCAGAAGGCCAGAGACAGCTTGGCAACTTGGTAAGGCTCACCGACCAGGGAAATCGATCAGGACGGAACAACGAGGATCCAGAAAAGTTATATTCTCTCGGTTCGGGAACTCAGCCCTGGTTGAATCTGGCCATACTGGTCATGGACGGGGTGCGAGGTAGAGAGCGCTTGCGGCCTTTAGCTTTTTCCCATGCCCGATCAGGGAGCTTCGATGGGGAGCTGGCCAGAGGGGTCCCTGCTGGGGGTGGTACAGCATCTGACGGTGGTAATAAATGCAGCTGCTGCAGGACATCATGTGCCTCTTCAGGGCATGGGTGTGCAGGGCATGGGTGCAGCAAAGATGAGAAAATGTCAGCTTAAAGGGAAAGCCCCACAGGTAGCAGATCTGCTGTTTCAGTAGTGCCAACATGTATGGAATCAGTTGCCTTTGTTTCATGATAGTGGAGGGGGCCAGGTCTGCAAAACGTTGGTAACGATGACCTTGGATTTCTAGATCTGGGCAGCCCCTGGCCGCCCAGAGAAGTGTGTCCTTTGTGCGGTAGAATGAAAACTTAAAAATGAAGTCCTTTGGTGGGCTGTTTGGCTTTTTGCGGCCTAGGGAGTGGTTAATGTGATCAAATTACAGCCTCTCAATAGGTATAGCCAGAACCAGTTCCTGGAATAAAGTCGTGGTGGTTAAGGTGAGATTGGTGATATTTTCTGTGATGCCCCGGATGCAAAGGTTACGTCTGCGGGACCTGTTCTCAAAGTCCTCTATGCGGAGGAGAGCCATCTTCAGTTCTTTTCGAATATCCGTCATGTCTTGCTTATGGTTCTCCAGAACCATGACAGCTGCATCCATCCTGTCCTCCATGTTATTAGTGTGGGAGTCCAGTACCTGTATGTCCTTAGTGTCCTTAGCGAGTTGTGCTTCAATCTGGTCACTCTGGCAGAGATCTCGGTCTGTAGCAGAGTTTTAAAGTGGTACAACAGCTCCGCATCACAAAAATCTGCTTGCTGCAATTTCTGGGGCTCCTCTGAACCCTCACCAGCTGCGGAAAGAGGGAGCGAGTGTCCTGAAAGCGGCAAAAGGACAGGATCCAGGCTGGACGGCGGGGCCTCCAAGATGGCATCTGGCATGGGAGGCCTGTCCGGATTCCGGTCTGGTTTTTGGGAAACTGAGGCTCTAGAGTGGGCTGATTTTTTTCCCCATTTGAGCCTCTGATGGTGTAGATGGTTAGGGAGTATAGCATTGTTGATTGGATTTCCCAGGTTGTCAATTTGGAAGCTGATGTGTCCCGCCTGTGTGGAGTGAGATCAGCTTCCGGTCATCTTGAATCACTGTTGGCGAGCGCCCCAAATATACTGTTATTTTAATAACACTTCTGTGAGGGCAGTCAGTGGAACACCAAGATAGGTTTGGTGTACCTGTTATGTCATGTTGAACATTACCCTATTATTAAATACATCTGCTTTTTTTAACTCACTTGTTCAAGAAAAGTTTGTAACAGGAACATCTGTTTGTTTACGATGTCGGAGATTGGTTCTGAGCTTTCAAGCATGTAAAGAGAATGCCAATAATTACCAAGGGGATGGAGGGGGATCAGAGGAAACTTTTTCAGCTAGTGAACAAAGGGCAGAAAATGCTAACCAGGTCAATTTAACTGAAGTACCTAAAACCAACACGTGTGGACTGGCAGTAACCTGCCGTACAAAACTAAAAGGCATTTTCACTAATGCTAAAAGTTTGGTAAACAAAGTGAATCTCAACTTCATGGGAGTAACAGAGACCTGGTTTGACAGCACACATGACTGGCTTGCAACTGTCCAGGGGTACTCACTGTTTTGAAGGGGTAGGGTAGGTGGAAGAGGAGTAGGGGTATGCATGTACATAAAGAATGATCTATCAGTGAACATGAGGGATGGCATTGCTAACAATGGAAGAGATGGAATCCTTGAGTCTGGAGCTTCAAAGGAAAGAAGCAAAAGGGAAATTGATAGTGGATGTATGCTACAGGTCCCCTAGTCAGAAGGACGAAGAGGAGACTGATCTCCTTGCGTAGTTACAAATGGCAGCGAGGCAGGGCAATGTTATCATCATAAGGGACTTTAATTATCCAGATATTGACTGGGTAGATGGAACTGCTCACTCCTCTAAACCTCATTGCTTTTTAAATATCTTATGGACAATTTTATGTTTCATGTGCCCCAACTAGAAACAAGGCTCTGTTTGGCCAACTAATTACAAATAACCCAGAGCTGATAGTGGATGTGGAAGTAATGAATAACATAAAAAACAGCAATCACAGGGCAATTAGGTTAACTGTAAATCATAGGAAAAGCAAACATGAGCATAGGACATGTACATTAAATTTCAAAAGAGCCAACTTTACCAAACTACATTCCACACTCCATGGTTTAAAAACATTTGAATTGATAGCATTAGCCAGTGTATTCCACTGGGTAACACATTTAAAAGAACTAAGGTTAAAACGGGCTTAATTTTAGCATAAAAAGGCACATTAAAAAAAAACAAAACTGTCGTTCAAACAAAAAGGGCCAAGGGGACATCGTCAGCATTTCAACACTACAAAGAATGTAACATAAAATGTAAGAGCATAATCAGGGTGGTGAAAATAGGTAACGAGACAAATAGCTGAGGAGAGTAAAAGGATTTCCAAAGAGTTTTTTTAAATATATAAATAGTAAAAACGCAAAGTCAGAGCATATTGGCTCCATAAAGGATGGTCAGGGTAAGTTGGTTACAAGTGACAGGGAGAAGGCAAATGTATGTTATTTCCTCTGTATTCACTGAGGAAAAGGAGGGGTATAATAGACAAGATGATAGTGTTAGAAACATAGCAAAGAGTGTACCCTCGTGGCTAACAGAAGCCAGTGTTCCTGATGTGAACAAATTCCCGATGCAAGATGGATTACATCCGTTAGTCCTCAAGGAACTTAGCCAGGTAATTGCTAGACCATTATTTCTAATATCTAAGGGCAGCTTACTGACTAGAATGGTACCAGCAGAAAGCAATTGTGATGCCAATATTCAAAAAAGGCCTGAGATACATACCAGGAAACTACAGGCCAGTCAACCTTACATCAATAGTTTGTAAACTGCTGGAGAGGATGATAATAGACCATCCAATAATTTTCAATGAAAATAGTATCATTAGTAGTAACCAGCATGGGTTTATTTAACCTCATTGTTGCCAGACCAGCCTGTTAACATTCTATGAGGAAATGAACTGTAATCTGGTATAGAGGAAGACCTATGAATGTAGTGTGGTCTGGAGATGTGAGTGGGGTGTTCCAGGGCTCTGTCCTGAGACCAATTCTGTTTAACTTAAATGATAAAAAGGTTGGCATAAACAGTTTAATATACACTATATTTCCAAAAGTATTGGGACGCCTGCCTTTACATGCACTTTTAATGGCATCCCAGTCTTAGTCCGTAGGGGTCAATATTGAATTGGGCCCCCCTTTTCAGCTATAACAGCTTCAACTCTTCTGGGAAGGCTGCCAAAAGGTCTAGGAGTGTGTCTATGGGAATGTTTTACCACTCTTCCAGAAGCGCATTTGTGAGGTCTGGCACTGATGTCAGACATGATGGCCTGGCTCACAGTCTCTGCTCTAATTCATCCCAAAGATGTTCTATTGGATTATGTGCATGTCTTTATGGACCTTGCTTTGTGAAATTGTGCACAGTCATGTTGGAACAGGAAGGGGCCAGCCCCAAACTGTTCCCACAAAGTTGGGAGCATGACATTTCCAAAATGTCTTGGTATGCTGACACCTTAACAGTTCCATTCACTGGAACTAAGGGGCCAAGCAAAACCCCTGAAAAACAACACCACACCATAATCCCCCTGTGCCAAACATTATACTTGGCACAATGCAGTCAGGCAAGTACCATTCTCCTGGCAACCGCCAAACCCAGACAAGTCCATAGGATTGCCAGAGAAGCGTGATTCGTCACTCCGGAGAACACATCTCCACTGCTCTAGACTCCAGTGGTGACGTGCTGTACACCACTGCATCAATGCTTTGCATTGCACTTGGTGATGTAAGGCTTGGATGCAGCTTGTCGGCCATGGAAACCCATTCCATGAAGCTCTCTATGCACTGTTGTTGTGCTAATCTGAAGGTCAGAGGAAGTTTAAAGGTTGTAAGCTACCGACTCTGCAGACAGTTTTCGATTTCTGCCCACTGTGAACTTCAGCATACGTTGGCCCCATTCTATCATTTTACATGGCCTACCACTTGGTGGCTGAGTTGCTGTTGAACCCAGTTGCTTCCACTTTGTTATAATGCCACTAACAGTTGAAAGTGGAATATTTAGTAGCATGGACATTTTACGGATGGACTTTTTGCACAGGTGGCAAACTATAATGGTACCATGCTTGAATTCACTGAGTTCCTGAGCCTGACCCATTATTTCACAAATGTTTGTAGAAGTGGTCTTCATGCCTAGGTGCATGATGTTATATACCTGTGGTCATGGAGGTGATTGGAACACCTAAATCCAATGATTTGGAAGGGTGGCCCAATACTTTTGGCAATATAGTGTAGGTATTTTCTGATGATACAACGCTAAGCAGGGCAATAACTTAACAATTTGATATTGAAACTTTACAAGAAGACCTCAGTAAAATAGAGGGTTGGGCAACTACATGGCAACTGGAGGTGCAATTTATGGAAATGTAAGTGATGCTCTTGACTAAAAATTTGAATGTAACCGACATGCTAGAGGGAGAACCTCGGGGGGAATCAAGGATAGAAAAGGATTTGGGGGTTCTAATTTATGCATGCTTAGCAATAGTATGCCATGCCAAGCTGCTGCAAGCAGGGTCAGCAGAATATTAGCATACATTAAAAAGGATATACTTAAGTGAAAAATCTATAATCCTATCAATCTATAAAACTCTAGATCGGCCACATCTTGAATATGCTGCTCAGTTCTGGTCACCATTCCTCAGGAAGGACATGCTGAAATTGCAGAGATTCCAGAGAAGGGCAGCAAAACTATAAGTACAGGGAGAAAACTGCTCAGTCTCAGGTAACTAAAGAGGACATGTGGTCACTCAATGAAGTTAGCTGAGAAGTGATTTACCTTAAACTGCATAAGGGGTTCTTTACTGTTGGAACAGTAAGGATGTGGAACTCCTTTCCACAATTGGTATCAGCGGAAAGTATTGACAATTTCAAAAAACTTTTAGATGGGCATCTTAGCATAGCCTATAAATAGGGGTATATGGGATGTGTTAAAGACATAAATGCATACACACACCCACACAGGTTGAACTGGATGGACTGATGTCTTTATTCAACCTTACCAACTATGTAACTATGAGATGAGGTATCCAGAAGGAACAGCTATTCAGGGCAGTGATTTCAATGTACTGGTTGTGACTATTTGTAACTTTTCTGATAATAGTTCCCTTTTTGCATTGGAAGCTACTGTTGAGTTGCACAACAGATGAAGGGCAGGTCCGTTTCAGCTTACTAATGATCTAGAAAGGAAATGTGTCGATTAAAGAGGGATAGTGCTGCCTGTGACTATACTAAGGAATTCAGTCATTTTTACATTTTCATCTTCTTGCTCACATATTTATGCAATGAAGATTTTCCATTTATGATTCAGGTTTTCTTCCCTTCTTTCCCCTTCATACATTTATATTACTTTCTGCTTGTTTGTAGTCCCACAGCCAGGTGACTGTGATGTAAATCATTAAAGCACACCACTGTGCTTTGTAATTGTACACTAATCTTTTTTTATAGCAGCAGTATGAAAGACGTAAGACCTTACCACTGCTTTATGAATGTCTGATTTTCATAAACTAGGAGCCAAATAGGATAAGTTGCCCATAGCAACCAAATATGATATTTAAATAAAAATAGAAATCTGATTAGTTGTTTTTTGATAGCAGCTCAAGCTTTGTTCCACATTTTGTAAATCATTCCCATAGTTAGCAACAGGTAAGAAAAAAAAGGCTCTGGTCAAACTGTTGTTGATATAGAAGACAAAACAGCTGCAGATGTATTCCCACAGTAGTGGGGACCTAATGTTTTTTGGATTCATCCTTTGGATCAATCGTTATTAATGCATTTCTCCACAAATTTAAGTAGATATACATTTTATGAAAAGGATGAAAATGATTTATACAAAATGTAGCCACGGTTGAAGGCTCCCTTAGGCTATACAGCCCGGTCTCCCCAAAGATGGCCCCACTGCAGTTACGTTCCACAATGAAACAGCACGATAGAGAGAGAAGCTTGTTATATGATGGGAGTTGTTCTCAAAGAATGAGTTTGATTTGAGGTGCCAAGAGCACCCAACAACACATACATCTGCAGGAAGACAAGCCCTTTAAAAGGAGGTCATAGTGGATTTTGAAAGGAGCTCTAAAAGCTTAAAGAAAACTGGTATTATCACAATGTTCAGAAGCCCATATGCCTATCCTATAGTGTTAGTCAAGAAGAAGAATGACTCCATCAGAACATGTATGGATTACAGGGAGCTATCATTTGGCTATGAGTAACATTGGGAATTGCCGTGTGTGCCGGGTCATCTTTTTTTTTTCTGGCAAGTTGGTTTAATGATTGATGATGAATGATTGATGATGAATTTACAATAGGGGGTAATTCTCTTTTTTAAGTACTTCCCTACCTGGCCAATTTTGACATTACTCTCCTACATGTAAAAATCATATTTTTTTGCTAAAGAATTACTTAGAACCCCCAAACATGATATATATTTTTAAGCAGAGGCCCTAGAGAATAAAATAGTGGGTATTGCATTTTTTTTTAATGTCACACAGCATTTGCACAGCGGTTTTTCTAACCACTATCCGCCTGCCAGCAAAGTACTGAAAGTACTGTGGATGGGCGGCAGCTACACTACAGGCAAAGCGGTCTGGCTGTACCAACACAGTGAGCGAGTGCACAGTGCTACCCCTCACAAATGTGGTGTCCACCAGACACTGCAGAATGCATATCCCTTTAAATGGGACCAGGTGGTCATGTGAGCACATTGACAGCAAAGCTGTTATGAATCAATCTGATTCAGAACAGCTTTGCTTCTGTTCCTGGTGAGCTGTGATTGACCCACAGGCTCTCAGATGGTACATGGACCAATCACAGCACCATGTACCATGTGGTGATCAGCTCTAGCCAATCACAGATCACTAGTTTTTTGAACTGTCATGAACTCAACTCATTTATGACAGTTCAAAGCAGTCTTTGCATTGCAGGAGCAATAATCTTTATTGCTCCTGCAAAGCAAAGTGTAAAAAAAAAAAAAATCCCTACCCCCCCTCAGAGTCATACAATGTTACTATGGTAACACTGTATTACTCTGATACAAATAATTAAAAATATAATAAAGACATTTTTAAAAACAAAATACTGTATTGAAAATAATTTTTTTAATTTTCCAAGTTTTTTTTTTTTTAAACTACTTGCTGACTGCCTGCTTGCAATATACTTGCTTTCTATTTCCATATGTGAACATGCCTGCTCACCTACTGCTCCCTCTGTCAATCCAGGGAGAGAAGAGAGAACACACACACATTAGATTATTTTACACACACACACACACATTACATTAGCACATTTAAAGTGGTAGTGGCCTGGAGTATGTCTTTCCATTCTGGGGATATCAAGGTATCTGCAAGGTAGAAGTGTTACAGATTTCATCTTCAGTTTTTACACTTGTACCTACAGGTAAGCCTACAATAGGGCTTACCTATAGGTATTGTGAATATCTCCTGCACCCTTTAGTAGATATTCACCTGTGTAGAGCACCAGCACATGCGCTCTGAAGGAATGGCATGCCTGTGCCATTCCTGCAGAGCTGTGTGCCATAAAAAAAGTGACTCCCACGGCCATTCAAGCCACCGGACCCCACATACCCAGGAGAGGGGCCAAGAGAAGATGGTGGCCCTGTCAGAGGTGACAGCCTGCTGCCGGAGGGCTTCATTTTAAGGTACGTTTCACATAATGTGCTAGTATGTGATGCATACTAGCACATTATGACAATGTCTTGCAGGGGAATTTTTATTTATAGAGTTTACTACCACTTTAATACTTTGATCACCCCTATTAACCCTTTGATCACCCCATCACCCAGCCAGGGTCATTAGTACAGTGTCAGTATATAGAATTTTTCATCGATCACTGTATTACTACCACTATTGACATCAGACAGCGTCAGGGTCTGTAAGCTCTGATCTCAGTCAGGGTGAGCTAGCATTAGATTGCCTTCACACTATCACACTCACGCTACAGATCGCTGCTCACCACCATTACTAGTATAGTGTTTGTACAGATCAAAATATTGATCATGAACAGAACTATACTAGTGCCTCTTTGGTATAGTGTTCCCAAAAATGCAGTGTTAGCTCCATTCACTGCCAGCACTTAGCCCCTCTGCTGTTTTTCGTGGAAGATTTGTATCAATTGATTGTGGGCCAAAGCAATTTGTGCACACAACAATACATGGCCGCCCACCCAAATACAGCTCTAGCTAGACAATTCGCATTAAAACCTATCACGATTTCTGAATTTAAAACTTTTTTGGGCCTAACCCTCAACATGTGCATTACAAAAAAGAATGGATTGCGATAATTTTGGTCCACAGACCTGATTCCTCATATGCCCATGTTCTCTGCTGTTACATACTATGTATGCCCAACAAGGACCAGCAACATACTGGTACATTGATGGATTTTGAGTGATTATACCAGGATGATGCCTGCAGTTACAGGCATCATCCTGGTATTGTTTTTTTCAGCTGGTGGTCGCCTTTCATGTAAAAGCGATCCTAACAGCTAATTAACTGCTGGATCATTTTTATAAGCAGCAGGATAGGATGTCCCCCCCCCCACTGACTTTAATGGCTTTCTCTGCTTTAAGGGCAGAGGAGAGATTTAGAATCTAACAGACCCCAGATTCCTCAGTAAAAAGTACCTGTCACTGCCTATTGCTATTTAGCTATTGCTAAAATCAAAATAAACAATTAAAAAAAAACCTCCTCCCATGCTCGCTTGCTGTCAGTCCCATGTCAGTATGTAAACAGAGATTGCACCATGCATGTGAGGTATCACCATGAACATAAGATCAAGGGCAGTAATTCTAGACCTCCTCTGTAAATATAAAGTGGTGACCTGTAAAGGTTTTTAAAGTATCGCCTGTCGATATTAAAAATGTATGTGTGCAATTTTAAAGCATGTCATTTTTTATATCTATTTACTTGGTGTAACATCATCTTTTATACTCTATCAAACAATTGGGAAATATATTGTGTTTTTGTGCATTAAAATTTAAAAACGTGCATTTTTTCCCAAAAATTAGTGTTGAAAAATCGGCACATAAATACTTTGTGACATAAAAAATTGCAACACCCACCATTTTATTCTCTAGAGCCTCTGCTTTAAATATATATATATATGTATATATATATATATATATATATATATATATATATATATATATATATATGTGTATATATATATCTCTATGTATGTATGTATGTGTATATACGTTTGGGGTTCAAAGTCATTTTCTAGCAAAAAAAAAGTGTTTTATGTAAACAAAAATTGTCAGAAAATGCTTAGTCTTCAGGTGTTTAGAAGAGTGCTTGATGTGTGGCATAACCTTCTAATGTGAAGCACCCCCCCAAATGACCACTTTTTGGAAAGTAGATACACCAAGGTATTAGCTAAGGGGCATGGTGAGTATTTTGCAGATCTCATTTGTTGCCACACGTTTTTGGAAAAAGAAAATTAAAATGTATTTTTACTTTTCTTTTTGAAAACCGTGTGACAAAAATGATATCTGAAAAATACTCACCAAACACAGGTAGTTCAGCTCATCTCTATTTAGAGATGTGCAGGGGTTCAAAGCTGAGAGAAGGACAAAAGCTGTAAAGAATACTGCTGTGCTGTTTTGTGCAGGGAAGAGAGAAGAAGCAGGAAGTCAAAACTAGGACAGCTTAATTCTTGAAAGCCCAGAGAGAGTGCAGTGTACAGAACCTTGGACAGACTGCTAAGTGTACAGAACCCAGGGAGACAATGCAGTGTGTACTGTTAACTTTCTAGAGGGAGAACCCTGTTGGCAGAGTGGAACTTCTGTTCTTTCAGTGGCATAGTTAGGGCCTTAACACAGTTGATAGGACTTACTGAGTGTTGCCTCCCATGCAGCTCTCGGTTAATTAAAATATGAAATATAGATATACAGTATAAAGTGCTTGAATGGTGAAAAATCAATAAGATGTGCTCCGGATAAATGAAGTCTATTTAAAAAACACAGTGCTCCACCTTGACTTAGTGTTCCTCCACCTCAAAATATATATGGATGGCCGCTCACCTCCTACTGTGGACCTGTAAATTAATACAGGTCAACCAAGCATGGTAATTCCAAAAAGGTGTTCTAGATGGCAGCAGAGAGTTGATGACAGGCACCCCTTCAATGACAGTATAAACGGGACTCTTCTCAGCTTAACTCCACATATAGAAACATAGAGGACATCTCCCATAATGTAATACTGTTTTAATTTCACATAAAATAATTCCAGAGTGTCACTCACATGATAGAAGCAGTAATAGATCGATTTGAAATGTAAAACTCCCTCTCCGTAAAAAGCAATGACGTCACTAAGCTCCGCCCCACACATTATGCCACCAACCACGTGGCTTAGTCAGGGAAAGCCCGTCCAGTGACATTCACGTGCTTACATGCATCTATGTAATCAAGACTACCGTTCCCATCTAAGTTTATTATACATCAATATTATAAAATAAAAACTTTAAAAAGATTGAATAAAAGATTGAAAAAAGGTTGAAAATGTCTATGATCATGTATAGCCCCATCTAGTGGTCATAAAATATATCACCACCCAACTAAAAGTTAATTAGATTATATACTTAACACTAATCATATTACTCAATAATGATAAAATAATTAAGGCCTATAAAAACAGATAAAACCAATATTAATTATTAGTAATAAAACAATTTAAATCAAATTCTACATTATGCCCTGATGGATCAAACGTCTGCATTTCATATATCCAAAAAGATTCTCCCTGACTTAAAACTCAGACTTTATTATTACCCCTCCAGTGGGGATGATACCTCTCAATACCCCAAAATAGTAAACCAGAAGGATCTTTATTATGCACAGTGGCGAAATGTCTTGATACACTATGGTTTTTGAACCCTTTAGCGATATTCTGAACATGTTCCCTAATTCTCTTCCATAAAGGTCTTTTTGTGTGTCCAACACATTGTATCCCACAACCACATTCTAGTACGTAAACTACCCCTTCTGTCTTACATGTGATAAAATCTCTAATTGAGTAATCTTTATTTGTACTTGTTGCTTTAAAATTAGTTCTTTTCCGATTAATCCCTTTAGTTCTTGTACATCCATAGCATTTTTTGCATGGGAAAAATCCTTTACCCATGAAGAAAGAAAACTCACTTTTCTTTGGAGGATTCACCACATTTTTAACTGTGCGGTCATGCAACCTAGGAGCTCTCCTATACTCAATCTTTGGTTGCGTTGATAAATATTTTGATAAAAGTTTATCCGCCATAAGAATTGGCAAGTTTTTTATAAACATTTTCTCCACCTTTTTATGTTGTAAGTCAAAGTCCAAAATAATAGGGTAGCCAGTTACCTATTCCAATTTTTTAGAAACATCTTTAATCAAATTATCCCTACCCATTTCCTCTACCTCATGTATTTTGTCATATATAAACGATTCATCATAGCCTTTTTCAATAAATCTCTGACCAATCATTTTTGCTTGGTCCTGATAATCCTCCTCTCTAGTTTTATTTCTTCTCAGTCTAATAAACTGTCCTTTAGGGACATTCATTAGCCAGGAAGTATGGTGACAACTGTTGCGAGGTATATATCCATTACGGTCCACTGTCTTGAAAAATGTTTTCGTTATTAAATGATCTTGCTCTAATATAATTTCCAAATCGAGAAAATTAATTGTCTTCTCATTTATCTCCCAAGTAAGTACAATATTCTTGCTATTACAATTTAACTGCTCCAGGAATGGTAGTAAATCATCTCTCTCCCCCTCCCATAACATAATAACATCATCAATAAATCTTTTGTACATCTTTAGCTGTCTTCGCATGCTATTATATATGACCTCACTCTCCCATTTGGCCATAAACAAGTTTGCTATACTCGGCGCACACTGGGAACCCATAGCTATTCCTCTAATTTGTTTATACTATGTATTATCATAGCAAAAATAGTTAAGAGTGAGGCAATAGTCAAGTCATTCCATCAAAAACGTTTGTTGAGTGCGTGGGAGGGCACTAAATTCTTTGAGGCCCCATTTGGCAGCTTCCACCGCATCTTGATGACTGATAAACGTATATAATGAATTTACATCTGCTGTGATCAACAGGGTAGAGCTCAAACCTAGTTCCACATTTTCAAGTAACAGAATTCAATGCTTAGTATCTCGCAAATAAGACTGTGTTTTCTGAATTAAAGGCTGCAGGAATACATCTATGTATTGTCCTAACCTGGCCCCTATGGACTGAATACCATTCACTATTGGGTGGCCAGGTGGATTATCTTTATTCTTATGCAATTTAGGGAAAGTACATATGACCAGAATCCTACATGAGTCAGACATTAAATACCTTCCTTCTTTTTTGTTTAGGATACCTTTCGATATACCCTTGTATCAATTTATCCATTTCTTTCTTATATGTACTAGTTGGATTCAAAGATAAACACCAATATGGCTTTCAAGACTTTTAATTCCTATCTCCAATTCTCTGATCTCTTTATATTTTTTAATATATCCAAACTGGAGGGGTAGTAATAAAGTCTGGGTTTTAAGTCAGCGAGAATCTTTTTGGATATATTAAATTCAGACGTTATATCCATCAGGACATAATGTAGAATTTGATTTAAATTGTTTTATTGCTAGTAATTAATATTGGTTTTATCCGTTATAGGCCTTATATTAATTATTGTATTATTATTGAGTAATATGATTAATGTTAAGTATGTAATATAATGAATTTTTAGTTGGGTGGTGATATATTTTATGACCACTAGATGGGGCTGTACAAGATCATAGAATTTTTCTACCTTTTTTTTCAGTCTTTTTAAAGTTTTTTTATTTTATAATATTGATGTATAATAAACTTAGATGGGATTGTTTTAAATTATGTTAAAAAGTCTTTGTTCCATGTGTAATGTGACATCCAGCGATGTTGTAGGCTCTATGGAGCGGAACAGGAATGGTAGTTATGGTTACCTAGATGCATGTAAGCATGTGAACGTCACTGGGCGGGTTTTCCCTGACGAAACCACGTGGTTGGTGGCATAACGCATGGGGCGGGGCCTAGTGACCTCATTGCTGGCTTTTTACGGAGAGGGAGTTTTACATTTCAGATCGATCTATTACTGCTTCTATCACGTGAGTGACACTCTGGAATTATTTTATGTGAAATTAAAACAGTATTACATTATGGGAGATGTAGTCTGTTCTTTCTATATGTGGAGTTAAGCTGAGAAGAGTCCCGTTTATACTGTCATTGAAGGGGTGCCTGTCAGCAGCTCTCTACTGCCATCTAGAACACATTTTTGGAATTACCATGCTTGGTTGACCTGTATTAATATAGGTCCATGGTAGGAGGTGAGCGGCCATCCGTATATATTTTCAGGTGGAGGAACCCTAAGTCAAGGTGGATCACTGTGTTTGTTTTTTTAAATAGACTTCATTTATCCAGAGTACATCTTATTGATTTTTCACCATTCAAGCACTTTATTGATTTTCACCATTCAAGCACTTTATATATCTATATTTCATATTTTAATTGAACTATCACATTTGAACCTGTTTATGGACTATTATGTTTATATGAGTTAGCTCAACACTATTTATATATATTCATTTGGAGATATCTCTATTAATTTCACCAGTAATCCTATTGGGCCCTTTGTAGATGATACCTATTTGTACATTGGTACTATTATTATTATTATTTTTTTCTTAATCCCATCTTCTATATATACTTATGGTTAATGTTATATGTGAGTTGCAGTAGGTATTCTGTTCCCAATTACTATGATTTGATTACTGGTTAATTTTCCAGAAATGGAATCTCCTCTGCTCACAGAGTCCCTGTCCTGTGTGGACTGCCAACCTTATTATCAAACCCACTCTTCCATTTAGTGAAGGTTCTGGTTCTCTGATTTTTCTACAGGTTTAGTGCATTACCCTGTTTGTTGAGGGTCATTTCTCATAACCCCCAAAAGAGGGCTACAAGTACATTTCAACAGTTCAGATAAAAAAAAATACTCTATAAAGGATGCTGCAGGTGTGCATTTCCTTTCTACAGCTCCTGAGCATTTCCTTCCTGGAAATCCAAGTACTTGGAGTCTGCAACTGTCAAAAAAAATCATCCATTTAAATGTATCTCTCCATTGTGTTTTGAGTCCAATGTGATTAACAGTAGACAAACCAGGTAACAATAGCACTTAAAGTAGATTGTGTTTTTTTTCTTTTTACCTTTCTTTATGAAACATGCAAAACACATTAAAGCATTGCAATTAGTTGTCATGAAGCCAAAGCATTACTTTATTTGTGTTTTATGGTTGTTAGAATTACAGTACTCAAGAGGCTTCCTTTGTGTTTGCTTTAACTGTCAGCAATGTCTTAAATCCTGTTGCTATAGTTACTAAAAAAATACAGTAACAAGTTGGCAAAGCTGATTTTGCTTCAACATCCTTTCCAATTCACATTGCGGATTCAGTTTATTAACCCAATTTAATAACGCGCCTGAATATATATATATATCTCCCTTTGTTAAAATACAGTATTTCTACATTCGCTAGACTAAAAAGTTTGTTTAAAATTCTATTATATCATGTTTATCTCAGTTTAAATGCAGAATAATTTGGTTATTTTTATGTGAAAGCAACAGGTTTTATTCCTCTTTTTTCTCTTTTGCAGACTAATGTTAAATTCAGAAAATGATGTGTATTAAAACTGCAAAAAATACAGATTAAAGAGTTCTAAATTTGTATTTCTATGTATTTTTGTTGTTTTTTTTTAACAGCTATTGTTAATGGTTACAGCTATTGTTAATGGTGTTGTTATGGATGTTTTGTCATTAAAAATCTGCAGTTAATAATCCCACTCACATTGCACACAGCTGCTGCATTACGTCATTTCTTGTTTTTTTCCAGTGTTTTTAATCTCTTGGATTACAGTTTTAATAGATAATTGGTTGGGGAGAGTGGCACACAATTTTTAACACATTTGTTAATTAATTTGCATTTTTAACTGTTGCATATTTTATATGTGCGAGCTGACTCTCCCTTAGCTTATCAGTAGTTTCTGGAATATGTTACAGCAATGTAAGGATTATAACAAGCTCATGGCTATGAAACAATCCAAGAGCTTGATTTCACCTAAAGTGTGACTTCTTGCTAAACTGTAGAAGAGACTCTACTTGCTGCAATGCTGTGTGCTCACAGCATAAAACATAAACGCCCCTCTTGCTGTGTGACCTCTAGCAACATGTCCACCCTCTTCTGCTGGTCTCATCACCTGATTTTGACACTACAACATCAGTGAGCATGAATTTAATGTGAAATGTGTTTGGGCATCTCATGTGTAAAATGTGGGCAGACCATGGCAGCAAAAGGGTTAAATTAAAACAACATCTTTTCAACCCAACAAAGAAAATCAGACACTTCCTACATGTTCCCCTTGCAGCTTCACAGGAGCTGGAGCTCTTCAGGGCAATTGTGCCTATTCTATGCTGATGAGATATGAAGGTTTTCTAGAACTTCTTAGCTTTCAGCTTACTTCCGCTCTCTGTTGAGAGCCAGTAGTGGGCCATAAATATCAAAGATGGAAGTACACTGCATACAAATATGCACATCAATTAGTTTATATTATATACAATGTAGGCTGAATAAAAGACCAATAAACTAGATAAGCTAGCATACACTTAGCAATTAAATTTTCCATTGGGATGGAAAACTATTTTCAGAAGAACATTGTACACAAAGGACGTTATTAATGCAAATGATCAGTGGGAGAGTGTATAACTTCGACATCTATTTAAATCTTTGCTTTACTAACATATCATTTAAACATAGCATTTAGGGTTTATAGCATTTAAAGTGGACCTTCCTCAACAAATAGATGGTCTACTTTTTAGCAAACCCCCTGTTCCTCTCCGCAAATGGCTTTTAAAAAAAACATTTTTAAATAAACATCATGGAGAGCTGGGATATCAACATTCCATGAAAATGCACTCTGCCAAACTGCATTCTTGTAGAATTTCTACCACCCATCTTTCCCAAGAGGCAGTAGGGAGGCATAATGACATCACCCATGTCTCTCAAGTGTCCCAGGCTGGGGCTGAAGTATTTTTTTTCCCTCAAACATTCAGTTTGTTTACACATGGCTTTTAAAAGCCATTTGTGTTGAGGGGTCTTGCAAAAAATAGGACCTTCTGTTGGCATGAAATAACCACTATAAAGTTGAAATTTAGTCAACTTATAACAATCCCCCTTTGGTGCCTCCCCCCTCCCACATTGCAATGCCCCATATTAATGTTTCAATATTTATTTAATCTAGGGTATTTAACTGAGGAAACATTATTTTATTTGTCACTCCTACACTAGCTGGCTCTCTTCTCAAATCCATCTCCAACCCTGGTATATGGGCAGGCCCCTGACATACTGATATATAATAAAGGACCACTCATCTTGTATTGTACCTAATGATTGTTGCAAGTGGGTAGCCCCGCAACCAGTGAATAGTATCAGCTTCCAGAGACCTGATGTAAGGGACCGCCTGGCGGTACCACTAGCTCTCCACTGAATAGGCGTCCCCAGCGCACGGAGTCTAAGTCCCTGGGTGCTTGTTCACCAGGGCCCCTGATGGTGGGGATGGACTTGGAGCCCCCTGAGACCAGGTCGTGGCTACTGGGTGCGTCCGTCAGTGGTAGTGGTATGCGCCAAGGGCTCCCACGGGGAAGAGTCTGATATGAGGAGGTCAGCAGACCCCACTGCACGGGATGGATGGATGAGCAAGGTCAGACGGGCCGGGTCGGTAACAGAGAGGACGGCAAGGTACAAGGCAGCGGGCATAGAATGGTCGGGTCACACGCCAGGTCAGCAACAGCAGGTCAAATCCAATAGGGGGCATCCAGGAGAGAGGTCAGGCAAAGCAAGGGTCAGGGCAGGAGAAATACAGCAAGGTCAAGGCACAATCCGGGTCAGCAACTTACAATTCACAGGTTCGCAGATACAGGATACAGGTAAGACCAGAAGGCACTGAATGACAGCTCAGGGTTGTTTAAATATCCCGCCCTGCGCTGCCATTGGTGCCCAGCGGGCGGCCGCGGCTTCTACTGCGCATGCGCGAACTCGAACGCCACGGCCGGCCCGGACCTAGTGCTCGAGTCCCTGCACAGGGCGGCACACTTCGCCTGCGCTGGGACCATCGCGGCGGGGATCGAGGGGATCCCTGACATTGCCCCCCCCCTACGGGCAACCTCCGGATGCCCACCCGATCTCTCCACCACGGGTGATCGCGAAAGAACCTCCGGACAAGTCTAGGTGCATGGACATTCTGGGCTGGTTCCCAAGAATTGTCCTCAGGGCCATAGCCCTTCCATTTGATTAGGAATTGGGTCTGGCCCCCCCTCCTTCGGCACTTCAGGATTGATTCCACCTCAAATTCTTCTTCTCCCTCGACCGTTATGGCTTCCGGGGGTCTCGATTCTCGGTCAGGGAAGGCATCTGGGATCACTGGCTTCAGCAGGGACACATGGAAGACTGGGTGGATTTTGAGTGTGTCAGGAAGGACGAGTTTGTAGCCACTTCGTTGACCATCCGTTTAATGCAGAAGGGGCCTATAAACTTGGGTCCCAATTTCTTCGACGGGCAAAGCATCTTTAAATTGGACGTCGCTAGCCAAACCTTCTCCCCAGGCCGCAACACCAGATCTCCCCTCCGTTTCCTGTTGAATGCCTTCCTGTAGTCTTCCTGGGCCCGACTGATGGCCTCTTGAAGCTTCTTATTGTTCGCGGAGAAAAACGTTACTACATCTTGCGTTGCTGGTACTGGGCATTCCGAGACCAAATCCGGGAGGAAGACGGGGTGAAAACCATAGTTGGCAAAGAACGGGGACTGTCCCGTCGCTGAGTGGCGGGCGTTGTTGTACGCGAATTCCGCTAGGGGGAGAAGTGGCATCCAGTCATCTTGAGTAAACGAAGTGTAGCATCTCAAGTATTGCTCCAGGGTCTGATTGGTCCTTTCGGTTTGACCGTTAGTTTGAGGGTGGAATGCAGAGGAGAGGGACAATTTGATGTCCAGGGCTTTGCACAGTGCTCTCCAAAATCTTGACGTGAACTGGACCTCCCGGTCCGAGACAATGTCTTCGGGGACCCCATGCAGCCTTACTACCTCACGAATGAAAGCTCGCGCAGTCTCGGCTGCCGAGGGGGTTTTCTTCAACGGGATGAAGTGGGCCATCTTGGACAAGCGGTCCACGACCACCAGGATTGCCGTGTGGTCTAGTGATGGCGGAAGCTCGACTATAAAGTCTAACGAGATCTTTTGCCAAGGCCGTTCAGGAATCGGTAAGGGTCGCAGCAGACCCCAAACTTTGTTTCTGGATGGCTTGTTCTTTTGGCAGGTGATACAGGACCTTACATAGCCCTTACAATCTTTAGCCATGTCCGGCCACCAGAAGGAGCGTCGGAGAAGTTCCAGGGTCTTTTCTGGGCCAAAGTGCCCCGCTATCGGGTGGTCATGGCAATGGCCCAAGACCAGGGTTCGGGCTTCCTCCGGCACCACAATCCGATCTTCCCTCCATAGGAGTCCCCCCTTGTTCTGGAGGAGCCCTCCGGCTGGGGTAGAGACGGTTGTGGATGCCTCCATTATCTTGGAACGAAGGTCCGACTGAAGGGCCAAGAAGTTACCCGAGGACAGGATGGTGTGGGGTACTGGGATCTCCTTGGCGTCCTCGTACATACGTGATAATGCATCTGGCTTAGTGTTCTTTGATCCAGGCCGGTACGTAATGTGGAAGTTGAATCTAGAAAAGAATAGTGCCCATCTTGCCTGTCGCGGGCGTAGACGCTTGGCGGTTCTCAGATATTCTAGGTTTTTGTGGTCAGTAAATATTAAGATGGGGTGCACAGCACCTTCCAGCAGGTACCTCCATTCCTCTAACGCCGTTTTGATCTCCAGTAGCTCTCGATCACCGATATCATAATTCTTCTCCGCTGGGGTAAGCTTCCGTGAGAAGAATGCTACAGGATGGAGCAATTCCTTGGTGCCTTTCCGCTGGGAGAGGATGGAACCTACCGTATTCTCCGATGCATCCACTTCCAGGATGTAGGGCAGGGCGGCGTCTGGGTGACCCAAAATGGGTGCCGAGGTGAACAGCTTCTTCAAGGCTTCAAAAGCTTCCTGAGCCTCTGGTGTCCATCTGAACCGGGTTCCCAGCTTGGTTAGCTGAGTAATGGGGGAGACCAGACCCGAGAAGTTCTTGATGAACTTCCGGTAAAAATTTGCAAAACCATTAAATCGTTGGACGCCTTTCCTGTCCGTGGGTTCAGGCCAATCCAGTATTGCAGCAACTTTCTGGGGATCCATCGCGACCCCCGTGGTGGAGATAATCAGGCCCAAGAAAGTAATGCTGGATTGTTCGAAACAACATTTCTCTGCCTTGGCGTACAACCCATGCTGCCGCAATCGCCCCAATACCCTCGCTACATGTATTCTGTGTTCCCCCAAAGAAGGGGAGAAAATCAAAATGTCGTCTAAATAGACGATAACAAAGACATCCAGGAAGTCCCTAAAAATATCATTCACAAAGTGTTGAAAAGTGGCCAGAGCATTGCACAATCCGAACGGCATGACCAAATATTCAAAGTGGCCGAAGCGGGTGCGGAAGGCCGTCTTCCACTCGTCCCCTTCCCTTATGCGAACCAAGTTGTATGCTCCCCTCAAATCCAGCTTTGTAAAAACCACTGCTGTTTTTAAACTTTGGAATAACTCCGGTACTAACGGCAGTGGGTAACGGTTCTTTATCGTGACCCTGTTCAACTCCCTGTAATCGATACATGGCCTTAAGGTTTTGTCCTTCTTTTCAACAAAGAAAATTCCCGCCCCCGCCGGTGAAGTGGAGGGGCGGATGAACCCCTTCTGGAGGCTGTCCTCGATATATTCCTTCAGGGCCCCCAATTCGAGCTCTGAAAGGGGGAAGATTCGCCCAAAAGGAATTTCTGAACCGGGTAACAGGTCAACGGGACAGTCATAAGGGCGGTGGGGGGGTAGAGTATCGGCTCCCCGCTTGCTGAACACATCTAGAAACTCATGGTAGGCTGCAGGGATTACCTTTTTTAATTCGGCATCCCCCTCGGAGCACAGGAGGATTTGGGGGACCCCCGGGCCCGAAGTGCGGCAGTATACCCGACAGTATGGGGAAGGGAACGAGATTACTCCGGTCTCCCAGTCAATTTGGGGGTTATGGGTCCGTAACCATAGGAGCCCCAAAATGACTGGGAAGAGGGGTGAAGCTATAGCATCCAGGCGGAGCAGTTCCTGGTGCTGGCCGGCAATGACAGTGGCGATGGAGGGGGTTTTCTGGTTCACTACCCCTGATTTTATCCGGGAACCGTCGGCCAAATAAATATTGAACCCCTTCTGTTTCAATTGGAGAGGAATACCCTGCTGGTGAGCAAAATTAATGTCCAAGAAGCAGCTGCATGCCCCCGAATCAACTATGGCCGATACTTCCACGGTCCTTTCCGGAAGCTGAAAGGAAAGGGGCACCACTAAGTATTGGGATGGACTAACATTGCCAATGGACAAGGAAGAAGAGGTGCACTTACTCAGTTTCTGAGGGCAGGATCGTACCATATGACCAGCTTCACCACAGTAGAGGCACAGGTTCTGGGATCGTCTGCGCTGGTGTTCCTCTGGAGATAGTTTAGGCCGTGCCAGGCCGAGTTGCATGGGTTCAGGGATATCTCCAGGTGGCCGTTTCTGGATGTTTGGCCTAGGTGCTTGACTGGGACCCTGAAATGACCCCCAGGGATTTCCATGACCCTGGCCGGACCTCTCAAACCTGCGTTCCCGCAGTCTACGGTCAATCTTAATAGTCAGTGCAATTAAGTCCTCTAAAGTCTCAGGCACCTCCACCCGGGCAAGCTCATCTTTCAGGCCTTCTGATAGGCCTATACGAAACTGATGCAGGAGTGCAAACTCGTTCCAGCGTGTGTCCCCCATCCAGCGCCTAAATTCAGATGCGTACTCCTCCGCCGCTCGGCAGCCGTGCCGGAGCGTGTACAAAGTAGCTTCAGCAGAAGCTGCCCGCTGTGGGTCATCGTATAGGATGGCCATTGCGTCAAAAAAATTGTCAACCGAACTAAGGTGAGGGTCATTTTTTCCCCGCAGTTGGTGGGCCCAGTCTTGGGGTTCACCCTGCAGGAGGGAGATGACGAACCCCACCTTCACGGATTCAGTCACAAAGGTTCGTGGTTGCAACTCAAAATAGAGAAGACAGGACTCACGGAACGACCTGAAGCGTGTGCGGTCCCCGTGAAAACGTTCCGGTAAGGGTACTCGGGGTTCGGCCGCCGGGAGTGGGGCGGATGCCCCAGAAACCGGCACAGGGGCTGCTACGGCCGGGGGTGCGGGGACCGTGGCCTGTGGGGCAGGAACGGATATAGTGCAGGTCTGGAAGTGATTCTCAATCTGCTGACATCTGTCCTGCAGGGCCGATACGGCCTGTGTCAAGTTAGACAGGTGCCTGCAGATCTCCTCAAGCGGCGAGGGCCCTCCTCTAGACTCAGTCATGGCCTTCTGGTACTGTAAGGGACCGCCTGGCGGTTCCACTAGCTCTCCACTGAATAGGCGTCCCCAGCGCACGGAGTCTAAGTCCCTGGGTGCTTGTTCACCAGGGCCCCTGATGGTGGGGATGGACTTGGAGCCCCCTGAGACCAGGTCGTGGCTACTGGGTGCGTCCGTCAGTGGTAGTGGTATGCGCCAAGGGCTCCCACGGGGAAGAGTCTGATATGAGGAGGTCAGCAGACCCCACTGCATGGGATGGATGGATGGATGAGCAAGGTCAGACGGGCCAGGTCGGTAACAGAAAGGACGGCAAGGTACAAGGCAGCGGGCATAGAATGGTCGGGTCACACGCCAGGTCAGCAACAGCAGGTCAAATCCAATAGGGGGCATCCAGGAGAGAGGTCAGGCAAAGCAAGGGTCAGGGCAGGAGAAATACAGCAAGGTCAAGGCACAATCCGGGTCAGCAACTTACAATTCACAGGTTCGCAGATACAGGTAAGACCAGAAAGCACTGAATGACAGCTCAGGGTTGTTTAAATATCCCGCCCTGCGCTGCCATTGGTGCCCAGCGGGCGGCCGCGGCTTCTACTGCGCATGCGCGAACTCGAACGCCGCGGCCGGCCCGGACCTAGTGCTCGAGTTCCTGCACAGGGCGGCACACTGCGCCTGCGCCGGGACCATCGCGGCGGGGATCGAGGGGATCCCTGACACCTGATGTCTGGTGGGGAGGAAACCTGTGGCAGAGAGCAATAAGAAAAGTAAATACACCTACTCTATGACTTTTATATAAGTGTGCATTAGAGCTAGAGGATCAGATTCACCCTGCCATGGGTTTGCAGCAAATTCTATGGGTTCACAATTTTCTGTCTTGATGAATTCAGATTCGGATTCAGCTGGGTAGTTTTTTTCTAAACCAAAATGCATTGCATGACCTGCTCTGAGGTCGCCTCCTAGTGGCAGATTATGTGCAAGCTATTATAGTAGTACTCCACACTGCAGGTCCTAGGACATTAGCCTCTTAATGCCCAGAACCAACAGACACTGTAGACCCAACCTCTTACTCTTGGGGTTCCTTTGCATTACAAGAAGAGAATGCAGAACATGTCCCAATCTTCACCAGCCTCTTGTGTCTCCTTGTGACACCATACCCCTGATTCATTAGTGTTGCTCTGTATCTAAAATTCACTTTGCCCTTTGGCTCATACCTCCAGAAGCCACAGTACTCCTATTGATGAAAAACCTTTCTGTTGTCCCTGGGCTGACCTTGTGCCACAGCAAGCTCCAATATGAAGATCAAACCGCAAAGTAAGGGACATGAAGTACCCCTGTCCCCTCACCAAGAGGGCTGTCATCACCTGCCACAGTCGCCCACTTCCTCCTCTGCTATAAATGTGTCCCCAAACCTGAAGGTTGAACTTGTGGTTCACATTATGTACTTAACCACAAGAGGCAACCTGGTACAGTTCTTCTGCAGCAGCTCATGGCTGTTTAAACTGAAGTTTGAATATCCTGTAATTACCAAAGTAAATGCTCTACAGAGGAAATAGACATACATGACCCGACCCCTGCAGCAAACTGCCAGAAAGATTAAATTCACATTAAGCCATAATAAATATCTTGGACAAATAGAATGAAATAATAGCATACAGTAGGCACCTGCCTACAGGCCAATAAGGGCTTTTTAGTTAAGCCAGCATCTCCACTATAAAAGGGAAGGAGTGGGGGGCACAAAGCAGCCATAGTTACTGCATATTGAAAGGATGAGGAAAACTGACAAATTACAGATTTCAAGCAGTTAAACTAAATTTTAATTCTAATTAGTAGCTCTTCAGGAATTCAGCTAGTTTTCTGGATTTTTCTTTTTTTGTGTGTGTCTTTTAATTTTATTTAGCTGCTTCCCTTTCCATAGCTAGTTTATTTTTTTGCTTTTTTTTTGTGGGGGGTGGGTTCTAGTCTTTTTCAACGGTAATTTGCAAGGTTTTTTCAAAAAGGGCATTAGTAGCTGGGCATTGCCATGAGGGACATGTATAAATGCAAAAAAAAAAGTATAGTTTAGCACAAAAAGCTATTTTAATTCAGCCTAAAAGGCAACATTAAATATGTACAAATCCATTATATACAGTGCTCAGCATAAATGAGTACACCCCAACAGATTTGTCAGAAAACCTTTACTTTCCTTTCAGAATCAACATTGTTTATGGAACACTATACTACAAAATACTCCCACAAATGCGAGCCATTGACTACAAACAAGATTTTTTGATTTGCACACACAGAAAAAGCATTTTTCCTAAGAAATTCATTCAGGACCATGTTGCAAAAATGAATATACCCCAATGAAAGTCTAAAAAGCTAAACTGACAACAAAATCAACAGGTGAGTCTAATTATTTATGAGCAGGTGTCCAGCAGACAGCTGATTATAAAAGGGCATTACTTAACATAGAAAACCCCTTCCCATTCTGTACTGTCAGCAATGGCACCACATTTCTTTACACAAGAAAGGTGAAGGCTACAAAAAGATCAGCAAAGCTTTACTTATCAGTCAGAATACTGTAGCAAAAGTGATACAAAAATTAACCAATGATGGAACTGCAACCATCTCACGTCCAGGCTGTCCACGGAAGTTAACACCTCAACAGGAGCGTCTTCTGATGAGAAGGGTTGAAGAAAATCCACATGCAAGTTCACTGCAGTTAGCTAAAGAAGTAAAAAGCCAAACTGGGGTGATTTTCACATGACACAATATGGCGTACACTGCAGAGGAATGGAATAAATGGTTTTCATTCATGAAGGAAGCTTCTCTTAAAGTCCATGCGCAAAAATTTCCACCTATAATTTGCCAGGGCCCATGCTGAAAAAGAAAAAGACTACTGGGACTCTGTACCCTGTAGTAATGAGACCAAACAAATGTTTTTGGAACTGATGGCTTCAAAACTGTATGGTGTTGCAAAGGTGAGTGCAAAAAAAATGCATGGTGCCTACAGTGAAGCATGGTGGTGGCAGTGTCCTTCTGTGAGGCTGCATGGTGTCGGGGAGCTGCATTTTATTGATGGTATCACAAATTCACATATGTACTGCTCTATATTGCTCTATATCCAAAACACATATCTAAGGCCACTGTTGCATTTCTGAACAAGAACAGGGTGAAAGTGATTCAATGGCCAAGTACGTCTCCTGATCTGAACCCAATCAAACAACTATGGGGAATTCCTATGAGACAAGTTGAGCATCACTCTCCATCCAGCATTCAAGCTCTAAAAGAGGTCGTTCTTACAGAATGGAAAAAGATAGATGTTGCAATTTGTCGCCAATTTGTTCTTACAAATCATGGAGGTCATACAAAATACTAGATCTAGTAGTTTTTGTTGTGGGGTGTATTATTATTATTATTATTATACAGGACTTATATAGCGCCGACAGTTTGCTCAGCGCTTTACATTATGGAGGGAGACAGTACAGTAACAATACAGTTCAATACAAGGATTAGAGAGCCCTGCTCCTTGGCTTACAATCTAGGAGGGAGGGGATAGTGGTACAAGAGGTAATTAGCTGTGGGGGATGGAGTGGTTGGGGGAGTAGGGGATACCAGTAGTTGGTCAGGGTAGGCTTCCCTGAAGAGATGAATTTTCAGAGTGCACCTAAAAGTGAGCAGAGTAGGCGATAGCCTGATAGATTGGGGTAGTGAGTTCCAGAGGATGGGTGAAGCCCGTGAGAAATCCTGGAGACGAGCATAAGGGAGGAGACAAGGGAGCTAGAGAGTAGGAGGTCTTTCGAGGAGCGGAGAGTACGGTTTGGGTGGTATTTATAGACAAGGTCGGTGATGTAGTTAGGGGCAGTGTTATGAATGGCTTTATACATCAGTGTTAGTGTTTTGACTTTTATCCGCTGGGCAATTGGAAGCCAGTGGAGGGATTGGCAGAGAGGGGTGGCAGATACAGAGCGGTTAGTAAGGTGAATGAGTCTGGCAGCAGCATTCATGATGGACTGGAGTGGGGATAGCCTGCGATGAGGTCGGCCAGTGAGGAGGGAGTTACATTAGTTAAGGCGTGATATAATAAGGGAGTGAATGAGTTGCTTAGTGGTTTCCGAGGTTAGGAACGGTCGTATCTTGGAGACATTGCGGAGGTGAAGTCTACATGAGTTTGTCAGTGATTGGACCTGGGGCTGAAAGGACAGATTGGAGTCTAGGATTACACCTAGTACCCTGGCGTGAGGGGTGGGACTGATGGTAGTGTTGATCTTGATGGAGAAGTCGGGGGGGGGGGGCACGGGCTGGGGGGAATACTAGAAGCTCAGTTTTGGAAAGGTTGAGTTTGAGGAAGTGGAGTGACATCCAGTCCGATATGTCACTTAGTAGGCTGGTGATGCAATTGGAGACTGGGGGGTGAGGCGAGGGGTAGAGAGATAGATTTGTGTGTCGTCAGCATAGATATGGTAGTTGAAGCCATGGGAGTTTATCAAATGGCCAAGGGAGGAGGTGTAGATGGAGAAGAGGAGGGGTCCGAGGACAGAGCCTTGGGGGACCCCGACAGAGAGAGGGAGTGAAGTGGAGGTGGCAGCTTTATAGGTAACACTGAAAGAGCTCTGTGATAGATAGGAGGAGAACCAGGAAAGAGCGGAGTCTCTGAGGCCAAGAGAGTGCAGTTTTTTGAGGAGGGGGTGGTCAACCGTGTCAAAAGCCGCAGAGAGGTCAAGTAGTAGGAGTATAGTATAGTGGCCGTTGGTTTTGGCGGTTAGTAGGTCATTGGTGAGTTTGAGTAGGGCAGTTTCGGTGGAGTGTAGGGGGCGGAAGCCAGACTGTAAAGGGTCGAGAAGGTTGTTGTCGGTGAGATGGGAGCTCAGGCGTTTGTAGACTAAGCGTTCTAGGAGTTTAGAGGTAGTGGCAGTAGGGAGATGGGTCTTAGGTTGTTCAGGTCGGAGGGGTCCAGGGAGGGTTTCTTAAGTATGGGAGTGATGTGCGCGTGCTTTAGAGGGGAGGGGAAGGTACCAGTGGAGAGGGAAAGATTGAAGATGTGAGTGAGGGAGCATAGGATGGGAAAGGAGGGGGACCGCAGGAGTTGTGAGGGGACAGGGTCCAGGGGGCAGGTGGTGAGGTGGACTTTGGAGAAAATCTTAGTGACCTCTTCGGTCAAGGGAGCATAGTGTTGAGGGGGTTATTGTGTGAGGAGTGCTAAGTGGGATGGGTGTCTGAGCAGTGGCGAAGTCCCTACGAATTGCGTCAATCTTGTTTTTGAAGTGGTTGGCACTCTCGTGGGTGGTAAGTGAGGTACTGGGCTGAGGTGGAGGCGGAGAAAGTAGAGAGTTAAAAGTGAAGAAGAGCCGGCGAGGACTGGAGGAGAAGGTATTGATGAGGGTAATAAAGTAGGCCTGTTTGGCAGCGTGAAGGGAGGAAGTGTACGTTAAGAAGGCAGATTTGTAGCGGGTGAACGCTTGTTGAGATTTGTATTTACGCCATAGTCGCTCCAGCTCACGACCATGTCGTTTGAGGTTTCTGGCGTGGTCGGTCTGCCAGGGTTGTAGCAGTCTGGGCCTAATGCTTTGTGTTGTTGGGGGTGCGAGCGAGTCTAGAGCTGCTGAAAGCGAGTTGTTATAGTAGTGGCTAGGTCAGGGCAGGAGAGGGGATGGATGCTGTTGTAGAGTTGGTCAGTTGCAGAGTGGAAGGGAGCAGGGTTCCAGTTCCGGAGGTTTCTGTTGGTAATTGTTTGCCGTTTGGAGGGATAGGTGTTTGAGGATGAGGAAACGGAGAAGGTGATGAGGTTGTGATCGGAGAGAGAAAAGGGGGTGTTTGTGAGGTTGCAGGGAGTGCAAAGGTGAAAGAAGACAAGGTCAAGAGTGTTCCCGTCAGAGTGAGTGGAGGATTGTATGCACTGAACTAGTGCAAAAGAAGAGGTTATGTGGAAGAGTTGGGATGTAGCTGGATTATTGATGTTGATAGGGATGTTGAAGTCTCCAAGAATAATAGTGGGAAGCTAAGAGGAGAGAAAGAAGGGTAGCCAGGCGGCGAAGTCATCAAGAAAGCGGGACACAGGTCCAGGAGGCCAGTAGATCACTGCAATCCTCAGAGAGATTTGAGAGAATAGCCTGATGCAGTGGGTCTTGAAGGAGGAGAAGGATAGAGAGGGAGGGTTAGGGAGGGTTAGGGAGGACTTGGAAGGTGCTCAGTGGTGACAGGAGCAAACCAACCCCATTCATTTTCGCATCGACTACTAATTTAAGTAAAACTATAGATTTTGTAAACTAGGTTATATTATTAAACTTACTTTCATGTAATGAGCTAAACACATGTTCTATAAAATTCAGTTTTGTCAAAATTTTGGAAATTGTTCTTGTGTTCATTGAGATATTGATTAAAATCTTACTTTTCAAAAGGGGTGTACTCATTTATGCTGAGCACTGTCGCATGCTTTGGGATTGCCTTAAATCTGCATGTGCAGTTTGGGGTAATGCTATGTAGTGATGTTTTTTACTTACCTCTCGCTTAATGACAGGTTCCCAGAGGTATTCTGTTTGTAAACAAATCAGAAAACCTGTGATTTAGTGACAGCAGCACTGCCACTGCTAAATGCCAGTTCCCCATCCAGCTTCTGCTTGTAAACAAACTGGCTAGGGATCTTGGGAGTCATCATTTGGCCAGACATGTTGATGACCATATTTGGCCAATGACATTGTTCAGGATCCCTGGTAGATTTGTTTACAAACATAGACTGTCCAGGGATCTGTAATTTGTGATAGTAGGAGTGACAGACCAATGTGGGGTGTTGAGTCATGGTGGTGGCATGAAGACATTGGATGATGTGATTGGCATTGGATTTTTTTTTACTTCTTGGCTGTTTTTATGTGCATTTTATTATTATTTTTTTTTTTTGTGAATGAGTAATTGCCTGGGGATCCCTTTTTCTGTCTATCGATAAACCACCATGTACATTTTTTGGGACAGGGTGAGGCCCTTGTGCCGCCGCTCTTCTGGGAATGCTGTAGTGCAAGCTGGAACACACGCTCTTCAGATAGTACTCCGAAACGTGTCACTGCCCCACACTCACGTCACTTCTGGTTTGCGTTCTATCTGGATAGTATGTGTTCCAGCATATGCTCCAGCATTTCTGGACAAGTAGTGGCCATCTTGGCACTTCACCCTGAGCTCCCCCTGCAGCTGCTGGCCAGCACAGTGGGCTGCTATACAATGGAAAGAGCCCAGCACATTGACAAACCACTTACGAGCCTGTTATTTCTTCTATCTTGTGTTTTTAACCGAACCTATTAAAGCTTATTTGGACTTATTGCACATAGAAGTGCCTTCTTGTCTCTTCTCTCCTTTACCCAGAGTTTGCTTCATACTCTTAGAAGTGCTGCCCAATGCATATCTCCATTCCACCACAAACTTCTGGCTTTCATCTCCTCATCCTCCGTCTCCTTTACAGATGCGCCCTATGAACTTTTGATTTTCCCCGCTTACTTGGCCACCCAGCTGCATGCCTGGATAAAGATGGATTTAATGGAACAGTACACATTTTGTGTAAACAAACATCATCCAGGAGTTTGCCAGTTTGCTGCTTATTTGTTGAAATGCTTACAGTCTGGATTTGGATTGAAATTATTGTGATGAACGTCAGTTTCAGATCCCAGCCACTGCCAGGAATATGTGACAACAGTAAGTGTCACCAACCTGTCACTGTCACCAGTATGTGATGATAGCACTTGTAGCCTCACCCTGCACAGAGATCTTCCAGCCCACAGTACAATGATCTAAATCACTTTATCGGTTTTGTTTTCTGGGGTAGAAGGGATTCACTGCCTGAGCTGGGTGTAATGAGACGCACAAAGTTTAAATGGAATATAGTGTCGCAGAACTGAAATTTAAGAATTTGGTGTCTGATATGAATATTGATTGCAACACTCTCTTCCCTAGCCCTCAATACCATCACATCTTGCCCCTGTGAAGTTGCTCAGAATGCATTATTATTATCATTATACAGTATTTATAAAGCGCCAACAGTTCGCTCAGCGCTGTACATTACAAAGGGGGACAGAACATGTGACAGAACAATAACAATACAATGCAAAACATAAGGGGTTCAAGGGCCCTGCTCTTTCGAGCTTACAATCTAGGAGGGAGGGGATGGTGGTACACGTTCCTTCACAATGCAACCAAATTCTGCTAGCTCAGCTTGAAAAGACAACCTGTTCACATTGCCATGAGTACTGCTCTTCTTGTGCTGTATGGTAAAATTTTATTGCTGTAAAATTAGGTCCAGCTGGAGTAGCTTGTCATTCTCCCCAGCAACATAGTTTAACCATCTTAGCAAGTTGAGATCCGTCATTACCATAAAACTGCACAAGCAGAGATTGATCACAAGACACTCCTTCCTGATGTTGGCATCTGCAAACTCTCTGGGATGTACTTCCAGTTCAGGCAGAGGATGGGATGTTCCTCTGCGGGCTCTGAGGAAGAGGGTTGCCCTTGAAACGCGTAAGCAATTTTTAGGTTCCTGGACAGTGTCCTTTGGAGTCTGAGGTTTCTTCGGGTCTTATTCACAATGTACCAGGAACTTATAATCTGATATGTGTTTTTTTTACATATTTGTTAGTGTTTTTATTATAAATTTATCAAACTTGCTTTGGGATAATTCACTAGGCTGGTAAGCTCTCTGTTTGTCTTTTTGCAGTTCTTATCTGGACCACCTTAGTCATTTGAGAGCACCAAGGCCTAACCTATCCCTTGGTTGTTTCCTTCACATACATATAAGAGAACTGCATTTGGTCCTCCACACTCCTGCGCAGGAGAGTTTGACACTTTACTTCCTCTCCTGACTGATCCACCTGGCTCAGAACTGCACTTAAACCATAGGTGGAGGCATTGGTTTATACCAGGAACTGGTGGGGGAAATTTGGAGCCTGTAGCACAGTGTCTCCTTCAAATCCATGTACTCATGAACATGGGGAAAATGTGGGGGGAATTGCTACTAACACTCATAAAGGAACACTTCCAATGGTCAGACTGCACAGTGTCATTGGTTGCTAAGATGGCAGCAGCTTAGCAACCACTAACCACTGCCTGCATACTTGTAAACAAACCAGTGGACATTGCAGATGTTGTTGACCAAATTTTGTCAGGACCATATTTGGCCAATGCCTTAAGACAACTCATGGTCACCTTGTTTACATTCATCTGGTCAGTTGTGAATTGGAGTCCATTGGGATTAGATAGTTATGGGCCCAAATCTTCACTCAAGTAATCTTTTGGATCTTTACTCATTGTGACTGATAAGGATCTGCATCCCTGGAAAACATGACTTATAATAGATTAGCATTGTGGGACATGTTTTGGGGCTTTATTTTTCAGTTTAATAAGGGACTTGTCAAAGGTGTTTGTGTGTTTATTAACATTGTGTTTTACAATTTTTTTTTTTTTTGCAAAAAAAAACCAGAGGTACAATCACATAGATGAGTGGGACCTGGGGGCCTACTTTTTTTTATTAAGGGTGCTTCTAGATTCTGAAAAACACTCCCACAAACCTGACTCAACATCATGATGAAAAGTTGCTTTGCCAGTTGAGGTCATGTGACCTACTATGGTTCAGGAGGTGGAAACATGTTAGCTGCCCCTCCCCCTTTTCTGGCAAGCCAGGTTGCATGCTTCAATAAAGGTGTGCTATGAATTTTGGTGGGTTCCATTAATTTGTTTTTTTGCGTGGGGAGCCCCCTTAAAATCCTTACCAGACCTTCATCAAGTATAAGCGTCTGGTGTATATATATTTTTTTAGAGGAAATCACCCTGCAGGGATATGGATCTGGTATATAGATGAAGGGAATCCCCAGATACGTTGGGTAAAAACAGCAATTTAAATGTTTTTTTTTGTAAATGTAATTTTTTCTGTAGTACCTGGTATTTCATACGGATGCAGCACTTCACATTCAGATTTAAAGTTGTATTAAACCCAAGAGCAAAAAATTTATTATACTGTAGCTTACTAATTATTAATTTGATATTTTTCAACTTTCTTTAATCAGTTGCCGCCTGGCCTATACCTAGATGGTGGCCGGGTGAACAGTTTGTCCCTCCAGGTGGATGCCATATGGAGTCCTTTCAGGCATGCGCAGTGCGCCAGCCCACAGGGCTGCTCTGCAGCGCGATCTGTCACCGTCCGTGTACCTCGGACACGGCTGATGACAGATCTGTGTACCGGCCCCGTTGCCAGTACCATGTGACCTGCTGTGACCAATCACAGCATGTCACATGACAGTTGTATAAAATGGATGGCTTCCTTTCATGCCATCCATTGTATACAAGTGTGTCTAGCTGTGAATGGCCACAGCAATCACATGCACAGGCTGGGCCAATTACAGCCTATCTGTGTCATGTGATTAGCCATGGCCAAATCACAGCTAAGCACAGAAAAAACTCCTGAATGAATCAATGTCATTCAGGTAAATACTTGTAAAAACTGTGTAAAAAAAAAAAAAAAAATACTGATCACTTCCCCAAAGTAGTACAATGTTACTATGGTAACATTATACTTCTTTGGTCCTAGTGAAATATGAAAAAAAAAATCTTAAAAAAGAGAAAAAAATTAAAACTAATAAAAAAAAAAAAAAAAAAAAATTTTTTCGTACTGTCACCAGTGCAGTACAGTGTCATCATATAACTGGCATGGCGGTGATCAGGGACACTGACTGGTGACAGTATGAAAAAAAAAATAGATAATTTTTATTTTTTTTTTATTTTATTAATCAATTTTTTTTTTGTACTGTCACCAGTCAGTGTCCCTGATCACCGCCATGCCAGTTATATGATGACGCTGTACTGCACTGGTGACAGTATGCAAAAAAAAAAATAGTGAAAATTATTTTTTACATTTTTTCATTTTCCAAAAAATTATGACAAAACAATTACAACTTCAAAAAACTTGCCATGCCTCTTATGAAATATGTCAGACTGTCTACTTTACAAAAAGTGGTCATTTGGGGGATATCTGTACTGTTCTGACATTCTTGGACCTCAAGAAATTAGATTGGCTGTCAGTACTTCAGGATTGATCAATATTCAGATCTATACCATAGTTTGTGAACTCTATAACTTTCCTACAGACTAAATAATACATCCTAATTTGGGTTATTTTCAACAAAGACATGTAGCAGAATACATCTTGGCCTAAATTTATGAAGAACAATTATTTATTTGCAAACTTTTATAACAGAAACAAAGAAAAATGTGGGATTTTTTTTCAAAATTTTCAGTCTTTTTTTGTTAATTTAGCAAAGAATAAAAACCCCAGTGGTTATTAAATACCACCAAAAGAAAGCTCTAATTGTGTGAAGATAATGATAAAATTTTAGTTTGGGTACAGTGTTTTATGACCACGCAATTGTCATTCAAAGTGTGAGAGTGCTGAAACCTGAAAAATGGCCTGGGCAGGGAGGGGGTAAAAATGCCCAGTATGGAAGCAGTTAACCACTTGAGCTCCAGAAGGTGTTATTCCCTTCCTGACCAGGCCATTTTTTTGCTAATCAGCATTGCACTATTTCAACTAGTAATAGTGCTGTAATGCAATGCTGTACCCAAACTAAATTGTTATCCTTTGAATGAATGAATAGAGCTTTGTTTTGATAGTTTTTGATCACCACTGGTTTTCAATTTTTTGCAATATACATGAAAAAAAGACTGGAAATTTAGCAAAACATTATATTTTCTACATTCTGTTATAAAAATATCCAACAAACATGGAGGAGCTTCATGCCTTCTACTCAGGCTATATTAGTCGGGATCCTCAGTCTCCAGGAAGGCTGTTGATGTCTTTTTGCAGGACCTACCTATAAAAAAATGTGTTTCCATCCTATCTCTGTATTTAGCTTGTTTCTTTAATTCCCTATGGGATAGGGAATCTCTAGATACCTCTCTGATCATGGCCTATATTCTTGTGGTCCCCAAACCAGCTAAGGATCCCAGAGATGTGGGTAACTAACTATAGACCTATTTCACTGATTAATAATGATTTGAAACCTTTGACTAAAAGCTTAGCTAATCACCTATCTTTGTTCATTGGTGCCTATACACATAAAGATCAGGTAGGTTTCATACAAGGGAGACAGGGACCGGACCAGATCCGTAGAGCAATTGATATACTGTCCCTGCTGTGATCCCAATGGGATGGTGGCCACCCCAAGAAGGATTTATATTATCCATAGATTTACAGAAGGCCTTTGACACAGTATCTTTTTATCGTCTTGAAAGTGTGGGGGTATGGTCTACCCATCAGTGCCCATCATTGTTGCATATCAGTGCCGCCTATCAATGCTGCCCATCAGTGTCGCCTATCAGTGCCCATCAGTGCTGCCTATCAGTGCAGCCTCATCAATGCACATCAGTGAAGGAGAAAAATTACCTGTTTGCAAAATTTTATAATAGAAACAAAGAAAAACTTTTCAAAATTGTTTGCTCTTTTTTTTGTTTATAGCGCAAAAAATAAAACACCCAGTGGTGATTAAATACCACCAAAATAAAGCTATATTTGTGTGAAAAATGATAAAAATTTCATATGGATACAGTGTTGTGTTACTGCACAATTGTCATTCAGTGAAACAGCGCTGAAAGCTGAAAATTGGCCAGGGCAGGAAGGGGGTAAAAGTGCCCAGTAGGCAAGTGGTTTAACACTCAGGGACTTTCTATCAACAAGTTTCTTAATAAATATCAGTAAATTTTGCAGCCTGGTAGACAAGTGGTTAAAAACATGACAAGACAAAAAAAAAACAAAAAGCACCACACTCCACAGATCTCATACTATTCCCACTCAATTTTTGGTGATAAGGTGGGCCATATGTTGAAATATATATAGTCCCATAATGGCCAGCAAAGCTCAATATTGAAGGGTAAAGCACAAGTCTTCATTAGAGAAATGTTCCTTATATTAGAGTGCTATATCTTTTAAAGGAGAAGTGTATTGCAGAGGAAAGGTAATCTATACACATAACATGCAGTCAAGAGGAAGAATCTTAAACCAGCATCGACCTCCCTCGTGCACTGTACTGATGATCCAATGCATCTTGTGGTAGAATTTCGAAAAGCCCAAGTGGAAGACAACAGCTGAATGTAGTCCATAGGAGGCCCCAAAAACCAATATTTCCTCAGGTCACTTCCTCACTAACTGAAATGCCAGGATAGTACAACCCCCCCCCCAAAAAAAAAATGTCCCTTTTTGGAAAGTAGATACCCCAAGGAATTTGATAAAAATCATGGTGGGCATTTTGCAGATACAATTTTTTGTCACACGGCTTTGAAAAATAAAAAAAAGGCATGTTCTTTCTTCATTTTCCAAAAATGTGTGGCAACAAATGGGATTTACAAAATACCCACCATGCCTCTTAGCAAGTGTGGTGAGGTAATAAAGCTGTTTAAAAGCTTAAAGGTGTTCATTGGATTTTGAGGGCCCGTACGTGACTTGAAAAAGTCTCTCACATGTAGTATCCCAAACCCGCGAGAAGTAGCAGAATATGTTTTGGGGTGTAAATCCATATATTCCTCATGCCATGTGTGTGAGAAATATCTTATTAAAGTGACACCTTTGTGTAAACAAAAAAAAAATTCACTTTCCAAAAACGTGAAAAAAATGTAAATCTTCCATGCGCTCAACATGCCTCTCGGCAAATACTTTGGGGTGTCTACTTTCCAAAAAGGGGGTGTTTGAACTATCCTTGGCTTTTTATGCCCAATGTTAGAAGCTTATGCCACACATCACCCACTCTACTAACCAATTGAAGACCAAGCCTTTTCTGACACTCTTTGTTTATATGAAAAAAACATTTTTATTGCTAGAAAATTACTTTGAACCCCCAAACATGATATATTTCTTAAACCAGAGGCTGTAGAATATAAAATGGTGGGAGTTGAAATTTTTTTGTCACACAGTATTTGCGGGGCAATTTTTCAAATGCTAATGTTTTGGAAAAAGTTTTTTTTTTTTTCATTTTAAAGCACAAAACACAATATAATTCCCCTAATTAGCTGTTAGGATTGTTTTTATATGTAGCACCACTTTAGTTAGCTAGTGGGAGTTGGCTAGTTTTTTTTTTTATCAGATTGGCTGAGTAGCAGTCTGGGCATGAGTCAGCTGGATCAAATTTAGCTCAGTGCTGAGGGCTCTGCAGGTCAGTTCCTTGATACCTCTCCCTGATCTAGAAACTTGGAGAGATGGGAGGGGGTGAGGAGGGGCTGGCCTGCACACTTAAGGGACTCTGGCTAATCCCTGAGCAGGAGGTTTGGCAAGGGTCCAGGGCAGTCTTTAAGTGTGATAGAGCCTGCTCAGCAGTAGGAAAGTTCAGGTGGAACCCAACAAGCTCACAGGAAGAGTACTGAGTGAGTACTCTCACACACCTTGTTTCAGATAAGGGGAGAGGGCATTCTGGTGGGAAACCTGACTAGCTCTTTACCCAGGACTGTTTAAATTTTTAGTGGCAGCATCTGGATCCCCTTGCCCAGGGATTCCCTCAGGCATCTGGGTGATCAGGAGTCTGGGTTGGTACACCAGAAGAGGCTGGAGAGCTCTTAAAGAAGAGAATATTCTGTCTTTGGACTTGTAAATAGTTGTTAAGAAGTTGTCCTCAGTTTACTGTTCTTTGGGCATCCCATGCACCTCTCAACACTATCCAAGTTAAATCCCTCCTAATAAAACAAAAAAAAAACAAACAAGCTCAAGGACTGTTTACAGTCTCCTCTCTGCAGGTTAGTATTCTGAGGCAGATTCTGTCAGTGAGGACTCCCCTTCCTTCTAATCTGACATGGTCAGAATCCTGTAGGCCTATTCACTAGAGTATATTTCATTGGGCATTTTGGCCACTAAATTTTTAGGTACCTAGTGCAACTCATGGGAAAAAGAGCTCCTGGCTGTTCGGGACTGCTTTAACCGCTAGAAATAAAATTCACCTGCTATTGCCAGCAGAGGTCAGTCTTGATTCTGCTAATGCTGCTGTTAGCAAACTCCTAAGGCGGTGCTGCGCTAGCCGCTAATGGTCAGCCAGAGCTTGAAGCAGAAATCCAAGGAATGATGTGGAAGGTGTGGGGGCATGGTTACATGTTTAGAGGCAACAATGACTGTCCCTTTGTAAAAAAAAATGTAGGGCCATATAATTGTTGCTTTGTGGGCAGTCTAACGCTAGCTGACCCTGGCTGGGATGGGAGCTAACTGACCCTGACCCTATCTGATGTCGCTAGTGGCAGTAATACAGTGATCAGTGAAAACGTTTGACACTGTACTAAGGGCACTGGCTTGGTGACAGGGGTCATAAAAAGGTTAATATGGGCAATCAAAGGGTTAAATGTGCTAATCGAGTGTGTGTGTGAAATATGCTGCTTTTACTCACATTATGGTGTTCTCCCTTCTCTCCTTGGACCAAAAAGGTCCAGGAAGAGAAGAACCAACTTCTACATTCGCTGCAGGAGATCAGCAGATTCCTGAACAAAAATCATTGTCTAGGACCCGTTGATGAACTGCTTCTGCAGTGAATGACGGGGGGGGGGGCCCAGAGCTGCCGCTCGCCCCCAATGTATTGCAGGCGGGCTATCGGCACGTGGTTAAATAAAAAAAAAATGTCCACATTTTTTTTTTCACCTACACCAGTGCAGTACAATGTTGTGATATGGCAGGTATGGCAGTGATCAGGGACACTGGTTAAAAAATAAATAAAATAATTTGTTATTCAATATGTTATTTTATTATTTATTATTATAATTTATTATTTTATATTTTTTTATTTTTATAACATTATTTTTTATTAAAAAACAATACTTTCATCAAAGTAGTTCAGTGTTACCATGGTAACATTATAAATATCTTACAGACTGCGTCACAGAAAAATGATACTACAAACAATAAAACTCAATCAATATATTCACTCCCAGCAGCTGCTATTCTCCATGATGTAACCATCACCGATCAGGACTAGAACATTATGGAATAATAGTGCTGCTCCATATTTCCTAGACCATAGCAATATTGCACTGATCTGGGGGGTGATCAGGGTTTTTCTTTTTTTTTGTTAGCAATGCTATTGTAATGTACCTGGTGATGGGGTCCAAAGTATAGAGCTAGACCTCTCTTACAGCTCTGGGTTAGGAGCCCTATTAAGGTAACACGGAACTCCAGAACACAGAGTGGCAGGAGTGCTTGTAAAGTCTTCTGACAGCAGGTACAGATGTGTGTTAGGGTGCGCAGAGAAGACACAGATGGAAGGACCAGAGCTGGGGGCAGGCATGGGTCAGCTGATGCAGGTGAGAGTAAGGCAAGGTCAGACAGTCCAGGTCAGCAACATTAGGGCAGAATGAGGTACAGGATGCAGAGTAGTCAGGGACCAGGCTGGGGTTGGTAACAGAAAGGTGCATCCAAGGGAGCAGGCAGGAGAATAGTCCAGAGGCAAGCCAGGGGTCAATTCGAGAGGCATTCAGGTGGACTCAGGTAGAGAAGCAGTTGGCAACAGGGGATCAAACACAGGAACAGATGCACAGATGCTCTGGAGCAGGGGTGGCCAACCTGCGGCTCTCCAGCTGCTGCAGGACTACAAGTTCCATCATGCCTCTGCAAGTCAGTAACTTCCCATCTTTGCAATGCCTCATGGGAAATGTAGTTCCACAACAGCTGGAGAGCCACAGGTTAGCCACCCCTGCTCTGGAGAGTATTAGACCAAATGGCACTGATACAGAGGACAAGCACAGTTGAAATAGCCCACCCAGCATCAATGTGCACCCCTGCATGCTCTTGTTACATGGCCATGGACAGGAGCTCTTATGTGCCTCAGTGAATGCAAACATCTTTCCTGACGGCTATGAACTGTCATAAATGGGATAAATGGCACTTCAAAATACTAGTGATCTGTGACTGGCTACAGCTAATCACATGGTACACGGTGCTGTGATTGGCTCAAGTTCTATGTGATAGCCGTGGGTCCCTTACAGTTTTGTAGTAATGGAAGCAATCTATATGAGGATGAAAAAAATGCACTAGGACTCCATTGCATGTCAAAAAAATAAAGCAGCTAGCATGATACCATAGTTCTTATATATATAATAAACATCACAAAACAAAAGTGCAGCACTGCAGCTGCACTATTGTTTTGTAAGATTTGGTAATGGAAGCAAAGCTGTTATGAATCATATTGATTCATAATAGCTTTGTGGACATTATGATCATGTGATCACTGTGTCCCGATTACCGGGGTCAGCATTTTGCTGTCTGCAGTGGACACAGCAGTTTCTCAGGGGGTACAGGTACGTCGCTTTCCCTGTACATGCTACCCCCCCACAGTAAAAGTACTGTGGGCGGTTGGCAAGTGTATAATAGACAAACCATTTACCATTAAAAGTGGGTGCATATGATGGGCAGCTTTATTCATTTATGTACAACCTTTATCCCCAAAAACTGCTGCTGTAACTGCTTAAAAAGTTTTAGCTGGAGTTTAGATTAAGGCTTTATTCAGCTTTATTGCATGCTAAAACTGGAGCATGCACAATCTGGTTCAGCTCTGAATAGAAACTGATCAGCTTCCAGGCTTTATTGTCAAAGCTGAAATTAGAAGATGATTGGCTACTAGGCACAACTGCACCAAATGTTGCCTTCTCCAGTTTTAGAAACTCCTTTGTGTGATGACAGCCATACTGCATTGCAAAACATCTGTCACTGCAAGGACACACAGAAACCATTTGTTTCCTCTGTGCCTCATTCACACTGCAGCACAGCCTGGACCTACACTGCAGCATGCTGTAATAAAATGCAGGCATGGTGAATTTTATCACAGTACATTGTACAGAATAGCATGACACTGCAGTACAGCACTATGAATGTAGTGCACGTTCTGTAAACGTCCAATAAATTACTCAAATTGGGGTGTATATAAGCTCAGCTTACTGTAAAAGAAAAATGTAGATTCCACAATCATATATGTGCTGTCAAAGTACTGTGTCATTGAGGCTGTCTGTGAAAATTGTACTGTTCTGTAATATCTGTAATTGTAAAAATGTTTGTCTCTTTCAATTTCGCACTCAAAGTGACATAAAAAAGAGATGCACTTCCTGTTGTAAGGCATTTCAGTTTTTAGTATTGTTACAACTCCTCCATAGTAGTGCCCAGTTCCACCAGTTTTTTTTTTTTTTTTTTTACAATAGTTCACCTATTCAGACAGGATGCACTGAACCCTTAGCAAATGTAAGTTTATCCCAAAATAGAGCCTTATTATATGGTTAATGGAGGCTATCAAAAGGGTATTTTGGATAAAGGATAAATCTGCTGATTGGAGTACAGATTTAAAAACTTACTGCCATCTAGGGATGAGATGAATGTACCTGGATTTGGTGTGCTTTGAGTTACATGTACCCAAGCAAAAAAAATGTTTACATTCTACTTGGCAGAGAACAGTGATTTTAACCACTTTCCTGCTGCCCTATAGCAAAATACTGCTACAGGGCAGCAGGGCTGCGCAAAATCACATATATATATATATAGATATAGATATATATATCTATATCTATAGATATATATACAGTCAGGTCCATAAATAACAAGTGGGAGGCACATATGCAAACTGTTTTAATTCCTACACCGTTCACCTGATTTGGATGTAACTACCCTCAAATTAAGGCTGACAGTCTGCAGTTAAAGCACATCTTGTTCGTTTCATTTCAAATCCATTGTGGTTGTGTATGGAGCCAAAAATGTTAGAATTGTGTCGATGTCCCAATATTTATGGACCTGACTGTATATATATATATGTGTGTGTGTGTGTGATTTTGCATTTTCAGGTAGGGGGCTTGTGCATGCCCTACCCGCGCAGCCATTGGTGACCTCGGCTGTTAATCACCGGGTCCTGGCTGGTGATTCCCCGCCGGCACCCGGCAATCACTTTTGGACTGCATTTTGCACTGTATTAAGTGTTATCGATCATTCACCATTTATCTGTTTTTTGTATACATTTATTAAAGCTACTTATCTCTTTTTTTTATGCACTTTTTGTGAATATTTAGCATGAACATTTACTTGACTCATCACATATTTATTCCACTGGGGGGCTGGTTGCTCAGCCAGGCATTTGTAATACAATAATTTAATACTGTTTTTGTTGATCTTCAAGCTTTACGCTTTAGGTCAGCTGGGTGTTTATTACAGCTCGGCCAGGTGTTTACTGTTATTGTTATCAAGTTTTATTTCTGATACACGTTTCACATGTTTTACTGTCTTTGTTGTTTTTACATTTTATTCTTCAGCTCAACCGGGTGTTTAAGATTTGGTTTATTTTTTTATATATGTTTCACATACCATTTGGATTTAGTGGCTCAGCCAGTTGTTTGTTTTTTATTTGCTATTGACTTTATTTGTTTCACATAGTTAGTTCATTACACATTGGGTTTGATGCTCAGGAGGGTTTTTATTTATATTTGTGTATTTTTTGGGGCCACTAAATGGCAGCACAGCACTATTCTTGGGGAGTTTTACTGATGTGGGAACACATTTAGGTGCTTGCAGCAGGTTATCATTTATTTGTAGCAGCGCATGAGTATTGTATCCTTATTTTAGTGATGGTTAGTCAGTTCTCCTTAGTGTCAGAATGCCCGCTGCAGTCCTGCTATAAGTTACTGATCTCCACTATTACTAGTGTTAACTAAAAACAAAATTCCAGTATATATACAGCAATTTGTAGACACTATAACCTTCACATAAACCAATTAATTTACACGGATTGGGATTATTTTTAGCAAATACATGTAGGAGAATACATTTTAGCCTAAATTTATGATGAAATTTGATTTTTTTTTACTGCACATGTTTAATAGCAAAAAGTCAAAAATATTGTTTTTTTTTCTCAAAATTGGCGATCTTTTTTTGCTTATAGCGCAAAAAATAAAAAACACACAAGTGATCAAATACCCCCAAAAGAAATCTCCATTTGTAGGAAAAAAAGGACATCAATTTCATTTGGGTGCAGTGTTGCATGATCATGCAATTGTCAGTTAAAGTAACGCAGCACCGCATTGACCTGGTCAGGAAGGAGGGTGAGACCTCTGTAGAGCAAGTGGTTAATAATGCTGAAAGGTCACAAAAATTAAACATTCCAGCAAATGGCAGCTTTGGGTACTTTACATCTGTTTGTAAGAAAATGGTTGGAAATTCCCATCATTTATGACAGACCTTTATCTTACATTGGGGTTTTTTATAAATGTTAATGAGGGACCCCCACAGAAAAGAAATTAATACCAAACCGTTTTCTTTGATGACAGTCTTATTTGGATGTCAAGGGGGACCCAAAGCAGAAAAAAGGACCCTTCCTGTTTAATATAAATTTAAAGGGAAACCCCATTTTAAAAAAAAATAGAGAGAAATGGAGTCCCCCTAAAAAATAAATTTCAGACCCTTATCTGAGCATGCAGCATGGCTGGCAGGGAAAGAGGGAAGGAAGCTAGTATGCACTCCTCCATCCCATCCTGAATCATACCAGGCCACACACCCTCAACATTCAAGTACAAATGGGAACTTCCTTGACACCACAGTATCCTTCTGGGATTACATACTGCTCCAAAATACACAGAACCACAAACTATATCCATAGTTCCAGCTTACATCGATACAACAAAAATCCTAGACAGGCAACAAAACACCATCACATATTCTCTTACCCAGAAGAAATAAACATCTCAGACTACTAGCATAATCCTTCCATAAAAAAGGTTACAAGAGCAAAACCATTGGTACAAGCATAAACAATGTCTTGAAAACCAGAGAGAAAATTTCCTACAATAAAACAATTCGTAGAAGCTGCACTATACCTTTCAGCAATGGAAAGAGCTCTAAGAAAGGAGGATAAGTGGATGAATGATAGGTCCACCGCCTCCATTCAGACAGCACTTTTCAGTGCTGGAGGCTATAACACAAATCCTATTATTTCTTACAACCAGATCACTGTATAGAAGATATACAGTAAATGGAATTATCCTATTTAACAGTTTGCTAAAACTTTGTATCAGTACTTTTTTGACCAAGAAGAAAGGAACGCCCCTAAAGCTCCTAAAAATGTAAGGGTAGTCCTAAAAAAATGTAAATGTTCGTACAAATAAAACACATATATCACAGATAGATGATATACTGTATGTAAAATAAAGAACACATAGCAGGAGAATTACTAAAACTGAAGAGTACAAAATCTGGTGCAGCTCTGCATAGAAACCAGCTTCTAGGTTTTTTGTCAAAGCTTATTTAAACAGCTGAAGTTAGAAGCTGATTGGCTACTGTACACAACTGCACTAAATTTTTCACACTCCAGTTTCAGTAAAATCACCATTTTAAACTTTTTTTTATTGTACAAGTGTTTGGCCAAAGTACTGTACCCACTTTCATATAAATGGGAAAGAAAATAATTTGCAGGTTGGGTAAGGAAACTGTATGTAGCTGACAGAATGTGCTGCAATGGGTCCAGATCTATGCAGTGTTTTTTAAATGCTGATATGGTTGTCCGTATTGTGGAATTGTAGATAATAAATGGTTGTCCATAGTGTGAGGTTTTAGACTGGAGAGAAAATGTTCACGTTTTATAGCCTACCACAGTTTCAGTGGGGAGTCAACCATCATTTTAATGTCGGAAATGATCTTCTATCATCTATTCTCCTGAAAAAAAAGTTACTTAGTAGAAAGGGTTTAAAATGGTGATTCTGTGGACCAATTAAGAGATTGGGTTCCCTGCTGGAGTTGAAGTTCTGATGACTTCCATCATCCAATCATGTGCAAGCAAAAATGCTGTTTGTTTTTCGTAATTTTTCACGTAATTGGGTATCCTTTGTAATATAAAACTTCTCCACATTCATTAAGCTCTGGAGCAAATTCTCTTGGAAGGTGTAAGCTCTAGAACCCAGCTATTATATAGAGAGGTAAAGATACAGCTTCAGCCTGAACTTAACCTTACTATGCTCCTCTCCTCAGAGGAGCACAGCCAAGAGGAGTTCAGGCTGAAGCCATATCTTACCTCCTATATAGAGGCTAGTTTTCCATGTGCAGCTTTTCCACCTTCTTCCAATTTGTTTCAGCTATCCTGGATGAGCTTCTTTGAACGTTGGCACTCAATCTGTGGTTTGGACTGCATAGGAGACATTTTGCAGTGCTTTGAGCTGTGTTCCAAGTTTTTACATATGGGTCACAAGGTGTAACCTCTCTTGCAAAGTGAACAGCCTATATGCCTTAAGTAAATAAAATCCTTTTATTTCAAAATCAAATTCAAGGATGTGCCTATGAATGTGTCATATGTAACTGAGGGAGGAATATATGCTTGTAACCAGGGAAGATCCCATATGGGTATACAGTATCTAGCCCAAGCCACCTCTGTTTTTTGGGAGGAGCAAATCCATTTAAATCTGTAGGCCCAGAAGAAATGTGTACATTTAGATGACAAAGTCCAGAAAAAGGATGTAGGAATATAGATTGGAAGGGTTTGCAATACCTATAAAACTGTGAGAAAATATTCATTTTTAAGAGCTTATTTCTCCTAAATCATATGTGCATGATTTGTTTCACCTTTCAATGTCTTGCCATGGGGGAAAATTCTCTTTGAATATTTCTACTAAGGTGGGTGTGAAGATGTCTTAGTATTTGATTTTATTTGTTACCCTCTTGAAAGGGAAGTTACTGTAGATTTAATGTTTTGTATCTTGCATTGGTCTATAATGATGCTTATGGATTCCAGTTTTTTATTTGTTATTTTATAGTAGAAGAACCCTGCATATAATTTTACTTCAACCTGTTGTATATTATGGTTTCTGGTCATGTTATAAAACAGGAGATTGTTAGCATGTTCTGCAACTTTGTGATTATCTTTGCTCTATGTTGCATAAGAGGCTCAAGTTTTAAGATAAATATTAGTGGAGATAATGGCCAGCTTTACCTCATTCTACTCATAAGATAGAGATCTGAGGAAAGTGCTTCATTCACTTTTGCTGTTCTCAATAGGTGGGAATAAATAGGATCCAGTCCCTTGCACAGGTGTGGTGTAGGGGCCAGTTAGTAGCTTTGTGAATATTTTAAGGTCTACATTTAGAAGGCGATATGTGACACATTGGGATATGTCTTTTGGGATCAGGAAAATACAGTATGTGTATGTATGATGTCATTGGGAATGGGGTTTGGGATCTTTGCTAGTTGTTATCCATTTAAGGGCCTTCATCACCAATGTTACCATTTTGGGAGTGTTCATTGACCCAAGGAATTGTTGAGGAATCTATGGTAAGCCTGATTTGGTGGGATAGGTTTTTTGAGTTTGGGCAAGGACACAGTTGCCCCTTGATCCCCTATTGCTCGGGGGCCCCATGAGTTGTCAGTCCGTCCCTGCTCCTGACATATTTTGATTTCAGGGAAATCTTCTTTAAGGGAATCTGTAGGTTGTCAGTGACCCCCACAGTGTAGGATAAGGGAAGCACAAGGAAAACTCAGGCTTCCTAAGCTGAGTAAATACTAGGAAAGAGGAAGCAGAAGGTGTAAGATTGCTCACAATAGATCATGCAGATTCAGAAAGTGCACATAGGTGTTTGAACTTTAATCATGGGAATGTATAGGAAGTTGTCAAGGACCCCCAACAAAGAAGGGAACACCACAAACTCCTCAATGGAATATGCATTAGCTGTAAAAAAAAATAAGCCACCACTAACGATCCATACGGATTCCCATAGTCCATAAAGGATATGAAAAGCCCAGTAATTACAGATGGAATACCAAAGGACACTAATGCTTGGGCAACGTCATACTTGTTCTTAGATCTAACCACACTCCTGGACACAACAGCAAGGAAGTCAGTCTTAGGCAGCATTTTTTGTTCACTGAAGGGATACAACATTATAATTGATCTCTATAGAAGTGCTTTTTAAACACATGTAGAGCATTTATCAAGTGTGTTGGGGAGGGTTCTTACAGTTTGAGATTGGGAAGTACTTTGTCAAAGAAAATTGTTCATAATCCATCAGGGTATAATGAAAAATGTGAGAGGGAATTATCATGCATTTAGTTGAAATTGTCTACTGTGTAGCAATATCAGCATCACTATGGCAAATACTGATCCCACATCCCTCATTCAACAAGTGGAACGGTCAGAACTGTGTGATCCATAATTAGGTGTTTTGAGCTGTATGCAGTTGAAAAACATTGATTACTTGAGCTCCTGATTATAATTAGAGATGAGCGAATCGAACCAGACGAAGTGGAATTCGTTTCGAATTTCAGGAAAAATTAGATTCGTGCCGAATCCGAATATTAGCCAACTTCGGGTGCGCGAATCGGATTTTTCCCGATCAGCCGGCAAAAAGTGTCCCTGCAGAGAGCTCCGCTATTTCTGACAGTTCTCTGACAGTTCCTTCACATTTACAGCGGTTGAAACATTGTATCTATTTGTTTCCATTTAGGATACAGATGTTTTTATTCGGAAACAGATACAATGTTTCAACCGCTGTAAATGTGAAGGAACTGTCAGAGAACTGTCAGAAATAGCGGAGCTCTCTGCAGATACACTTTTTGCTGTACTGGAATACTTCTTCTTTTCATTCTTCTTTTCATTCTTCTCATTCTTCTTTTCATTCTTCTTCTTCTTCTTTTCATTCTTCTTTTCATTCTTCTCATTCTTCTTTTCATTCTTCTTCTTCTTTTCATTCTTCTTCTTTTCATTCTTCTTTTCATTCTTCTTCTTCTTCTTTTCATTCTTCTTCTTCTTTTCATTCTTCTTCTTTTCATTCTTCTTCTTTTCATTCTTCTTCTTCTTTTCATTCTTCTTTTCATTCTTCTTCTTCTTCTTTTCATTCTTCTCCTTCTTCTTTTCATTCTTCTTTTCATTCTTCTTCTTCTTCTTTTCATTCTTCTTCTTCTTCTTTTCATTCTTCTTCTTCTTCTTTTCATTCTTCTTTTCATTCTTCTCATTCTTCTTTTCATTCTTCTTCTTCTTCTTTTCATTCTTCTTTTCATTCTTCTCATTCTTCTTTTCATTCTTCTTTTCATTCTTCTTCTTCTTCTTCTTTTCATTCTTCTTCTTCTTCTTTTCATTCTTCTTCTTCTTCTTCTTTTCATTCTTCTTTTCATTCTTCTTCTTTTCATTCTTCTTCCTCTTCTTCTTTTCATTCTTCTTCTTTTCATTCTTCTTCTTCTTTTCATTCTTCTTTTCATTCTTCTTCTTCTTCTTTTCATTCTTCTTCTTCTTTTCATTCTTCTTTTCATTCTTCTTCTTCTTCTTCTTTTCATTCTTCTCCTTCTTTTCATTCTTCTTTTCATTCTTCTTCTTCTTTTCATTCTTCTTCTTCTTTTCATTCTTCTTTTCATTCTTCTTTTCATTCTTCTTTTCATTCTTCTTCTTTTCATTCTTCTTTTCATTCTTCTCATTCTTCTTTTCATTCTTATCATTCTTCTTATCATTCTTCTTTTCATTCTTCTTCTCATTCTTCTTTTCATTCTTCTTCTCATTCTTCTTTTCATTCTTCTTCTTCTTTTCATTCTTCTTTTCATTCTTCTCATTCTTCTTCTCATTCTTCTTTTCATTCTTCTTCTTCTTCTTTTCATTCTTCTTCTTTTCATTCTTCTTTTCATTCTTATTCTTCTTCTTTTCATTCTTCTCATTCTTCTTTTCATTCTTCTTTTCATTCTTCTTCTTCTTTTCATTCTTCTTCTTCTTTTCATTCTTCTTCTTCTTCTTTTCATTCTTCTTTTCATTCTTCTTCTTCTTCTTCTTTTCATTCTTCTTTTCATTCTTCTCATTCTTCTTTTCATTCTTCTCATTCTTCTTCTCATTCTTCTTTTCATTCTTCTTTTCATTCTTCTTCTTTTCATTCTTCTTCTTCTTCTTCTTTTCATTCTTCTTTTCATTCTTCTCATTCTTCTTTTCATTCTTCTCATTCTTCTTCTCATTCTTCTTTTCATTCTTCTTTTCATTCTTCTTCTTCTTCTTTTCATTCTTCTTCTTCTTTTCATTCTTCTCATTCTTCTTTTCATTCCTCTCATTCTTCTTTTCATTCTTCTCATTCTTCTTTTCATTCTTCTTCTCATTCTTCTTTTCATTCTTCTTCTCATTCTTCTTTTCATTCTTCTTCTTCGTTTCATTCTTCTTTTCATTCTTCTCATTCTTCTTTTCATTCTTCTTCTTCTTCTTTTCATTCTTCCTCTTCTTTTCATTCTTCTTCTTCTTCTTTTCATTCTTCTCATTCTTCTTTTCATTCTTCTTCTTCTTCTTTTCATTCTTCTCATTCTTCTTTTCATTCTTCTTCTTCTTCTTTTCATTCTTCTTCTTCTTCTTTTCATTCTTCTTTTCATTCTTCTCATTCTTCTTTTCATTCTTCTCATTCTTCTTTTCATTCTTCTCATTCTTCTTTTCATTCTTCTTCTCATTCTTCTTTTCATTCTTCTTCTTCGTTTCATTCTTCTTTTCATTCTTCTCATTCTTCTTTTCATTCTTCTTTTCATTCTTCTTCTTCTTTTCATTCTTGTTTTCATTCTTCTTCTTCTTCTTTTCATTCTTCTCATTCTTCTTTTCATTCTTCTTCTTTTCATTCTTCTTTTCATTCTTCTTCTTCTTCTTTTCATTCTTCTTCTTTTCATTCTTCTTCTTTTCATTCTTCTTCTTCTTCTTTTCTTCTTCTTCTTCTTCTGGCAACTCCACCACGCAGCTCATTTTTGTTCCAGTATTACTGTATTTTGCTCCTTCAAAATCCTGAAACTTTCTTTTGGCAGGTGTACAGACTCAGGTACTCAGTGCAGGAATGGTGGGAATCCCTCACAATGGACACAGCAGGTGTACATACAGACCCAGGAATTCAACACAGGGACAGTGGGAACCCCTAATAATGGGTAAAGCAGGTGGGCAGACCCGGAATCTCAGCACATGGATGGTAGGAACCCCTCATAATGGGCACAGCAGGTGTGCATACCCAGAACCTCAGCACAGGGATGGTGGGAACCCCTAGTAATGGGCGCAGCAGGTGTGCAGACCTGGGACCTCAGCACAGGGATGGTAGAAATCCCTCATAATGGGAACAGCAGGTGTACAGACCCAGGAATTTAGCACAGGGATGGTGGGAACTCCTCCTAATGGGCAGAGCAGGTGTACAGACCCAGGAACTCAGCACAGGGATGGTGGGAACTTCTCATAATGGGCACAGCAGGTGTGCAGACCTGGAACCTCAGCACAGGGATGGTGGGAACCCCTCATAATGGGCACAGCAGGTGTGCATACCCAGAACCTCAGCACAGGGATGGTGGGAACCCCTCATAATGGGCACAGCAGGTGTTAGGGGGTTTAACTCTCCAGCATCCATTAGAGACTGATATAGTAATATAGTTCATTCTTCTTTTCATTCTTCTTTTCATTCTTCTTCTTCTTCTTTTCATTCTTCTTCTTCTTTTCATTCTTCTTTTCATTCTTCTTCTTCTTTTCATTCTTCTTTTCATTCTTCTTCTTCTTCTTCTTTTCATTCTTCTTTTCATTCTTCTTCTTCTTTTCATTCTTCTTCTTCTTCTTTTCATTCTTCTTTTCATTCTTCTCATTCTTCTTTTCATTCTTCTTTTCATTCTTCTCATTCTTCTCATTCTTCTTTTCATTCTTCTTCTCATTCTTCTTTTCATTCTTCTTCTCATTCTTCTTTTCATTCTTCTTCTTCTTTTCATTCTTCTTTTCATTCTTCTCATTCTTCTTTTCATTCTTCTTTTCATTCTTCTTCTTTTCATTCTTCTTCTTCTTTTCATTCTTCTTTTCATTCTTCTTCTTCTTTTCATTCTTCTCATTCTTCTTTTCATTCTTCTTTTCATTCTTCTTCTTCGTCTTTTCATTCTTCTTCTTCTTTTCATTCTTCTTCTTCTTTTCATTCTTCTCATTCTTCTTTTCATTCTTCTTCTTTTCATTCTTCTTCTTCTTCTTTTCATTCTTCTTCTTCTTCTTTTCATTCTTCTTTTCATTCTTCTTCTTCTTCTTCTTTTCATTCTTCTTCTTCTTCTTTTCATTCTTCTTTTCATTCTTCTTCTTCTTCTTCTTTTCATTCTTCTTCTTCTTCTTTTCATTCTTCTTCTTCTTCGTTGTGCCCCGTGACTGCCCAAATGAGTGAAGTGTGCGGTGATTCTAAGATCGACGGCACTCATCTGCATGTCATACTGACTGACAGTATTATTTCTCTTCCCCAGCAGACTCCAAGGGCATTTAAATTAAAGGTACAGTGTTCTGCACTAATATAAAGGCTCTCTGAAGCCTAGAAACTCTTTTAATTAGTTAAATTTGCAGCGAATAAATTCGCATCGAATCGAATTTCTCCCGCAAATTCGGCGAATCAGCCGAATCAAATTTTTGAATAATTCGCTCATCTTTAATTATAATTTTCAGCCAAACATGTATGTTTAGACTTTTTTATGGTTAAAAAGTTTATTATACTGTATATTGAAATGTGTTTTGATTTTCTAATGACATCATACAGTTGCGCAACAGATTTTGCCTTTTCTCTTTACAGTGCCAACATTAAAAGTGGACATCCCTTTTCAGCTTCTTAAACTGAGGTCTAAAGAGCTTTGAAGAGGAACTTTACTCCCCTGTTTTTCTTTTCTATTCCCCACTTAACCTTTTCCTAGGGTTTTCGAAATAAACATAACCCAGTAAATCCACTGCTGATCTGTTGTAATCTAATGCTCTACTTGCAGCAGGCTGAGTTCCCTGCCCTCATCTACTTTCCTATGTCATTGGCAGTTGTCTGTTTCTTCCAGGTTCTTGCAGTTGACCCTGGTGATATGCCTGCAGGTCTGCCTTCCAGCTTCTATGTGTCCCTGCCAGGAAAGAATGCAGACAGTGGGCAGGCCAGGCTAAGAAAGTAGTAAAAAATGTACATAAACAAAAAAGAGAATTTTTCCTACATTGCAGGGTGGGGGAATAGAATGTGGCAAAATAGTTTTTGAGAGTGAAGGTTTGCTTTAAGGAGCACCTCAGTGGGTTTGTAACTGAAACATAGTACATTAGACTAGTTGTTCAAAATCCATTTTGATCACTAGCACAACAATACCTATGGCCTTTAAAAGAGAAGCGGGGGTATGGATTTTCTCCCCAAATTTACTTACCTAGGTGGATGCAGCATCAGTCCAATGCTGCTTCTGTTCCCTGCCAGCTCTAAGTGTGAGAACTGCTGAGTTCTCACAACCACTCTGGGAAGAGAATGATGACTGTTAGTCACCGCTGTCTGCTCTGCCCATTTCCCCTAGCTCTTACTGGAGCATTTGGCAGTGGAGGAGGACGGAGCTTCTGCCTCAGGCTCTCTGCAGCTCATTGAGAGGCATAGCCAGGTGTCACTGCAAACTCTGGGGTGGATCCCGACCAGGGGCAGACTGGTCCCTGTGTCCTTGCCCAAACTCAAAAACATCTATGAAAAAGGTACCAGGGGCATCTCATGGGGCCCCCTACTGCCCCCGGACCCTTGGGCAGTGCCCGAGTTTCCAAATGGTCAGTCCGCCACTGGGGCCAAGCTCAAACCCTTAAAAACAACCCCACACCATAATCCCCCCTCCACCAATCTTTACACTTGGCATAATGCAGTCAGGTAAGTACCGTTATCCTGGAAACCACCACACCCAGACATGCTCATCAGATTGACAGACAGAGAAGCATGATTCATCACTCAGAGAACACGTCTACGCTGCTCTAGAGTCCAATGGTGGCATGCTTTACACCACTGCATCTGACGTTTTGCATTGCACTTGGTGATGTAAGGCTTGGATGCAGCTGATTGGCCATGGAAACCCATTCCATGAAGCTCTCTATGCATTGTTGTTCAGCTAATCTGAAGGCTGCATGAAGTTTGGAGGTCTTTAGCTATTGACTCTGCAAACAGTTGGCAACTTCTGCGTATTTTGCTCTTCAGCATGCGCTGACCCTGCTCTGTCGTTTTATGTGGCCCACCACTTCGTGGCTGAGTTGCTGTTGTTCCCAGTTGCTTCCACTTTGTTATAATACCACTAACAGTTGACTGTGGAATATTAAGTAACAAGGAAATTTCATGAATGGACTTATTGCACAGGTTGCAACCTATCACGGTACCGCACTTTGAATTCACTGAGCTCCTGAGAGCAACCCATTATTTTACAAATGTTTGTAAAAACAGTCTTCATGCTTGATTTTATACACCTGATCATGGAGATGACTGGAACACCTGAATCCAATGATTTGGAGGGGTGTTCCAATACTTTTGGCAATATAGTGTATATAAAATAGATAGTATGGCTAAGCAGGTTATTACTGTTGAGCCCATAACAACCAGGACACATATAATCTATAGATGGGTTTCCCTAGAGAACTTTCTGTAATATATGTAAAATGACATTCTTGTATCTGTAGACCAGTTTTTTTTAATTTTTGGTTAGAGTTGGAAAGGGTTAACCCCCTTTGTCATTTTTATTTTGCCTTTGTCCCCATTGGGTAAATTTACCTTGTTTCTTTCTCCTGGTTATCTTTGTCACTGAGACAAATCGTGAAGGGAAATTAAAACTTTTGTAGGTGTAACCAGAGAAAAAGGTGGAGGGAAATCATCCTTTTCTAGCACATCTGTCCAAAAGTAATTCCACCCACTTTGGGAAATTTTGAGTATGTTACTGATATGTCTCTGGGAAAGAAAGTGAAGGTGAATCTCCCCAAAGATTCTCTGACAGCAAAAAATAATATGGCTGAGGTTTAAACCCTTTCATACACTATCCAAAAAAATTATGTTTTGGATATTTAAATGTTTGAATGTTTTTACATACACTAAGAGGAAATGTTTGTTCAAAAAATTACATTGGTGTAATTGTATAAACCAACCAACAATTAGGAAAGGATTGGCTAATCATTAGTTAAAGCACTGTTACCTGTAAGCAAACAAGACTCCTTATTAGCTACTTCACGGCCAGTTACATTTCTCACATCACAATAGAGTTACTGTTATAGCACTATTCTTTTGTGCTATATCACACGGAGAAAGGTGGGATTACGTCATAGGTTTTCTCTAAATGATATGTTACTCTTGTACAAAAAGTAAAGAATTGGTAACTTGTCATTAACTTGTCAGATGAACATTCTATTTCTGCCATGTGAAGAAAAGAACACAGATGTCAGATAAAAGAATAGTTGACTAAAATGACTCATCAAATTTAATACTCATTTATTCTTAATACAAACTTGTACTTTTCTGAAAAATGTTCATAATCGTTAACATCTTTCCTTTTGTCTCTATCACTCATAACATCTAGCCATACGATGGTGAAGTGTAAGGATCTTCTCCCTCTTTGGTCTGTAAATGGTATACAAATCTGCATGTTTCTTAGATCATACTGGGGTTTACTTACTAAAGATGGAAAGTGCAACATAAGGCTCACTTCTGCACAGAAACCAATCAGCTTCTATCCTCCGCTTGCTCAATTAAGCTTTGTCAATAAATTCATGAAGTTGATTGGTTTCTATACAGAAGTGATCCTGATTTTGCACTCTCCAGCTTTAGTAAATAAACCCCACTGTGTTTAGCAAATACACCATAATGGGTTAGCTGTGGGCACCAATGCTTACTGCACTGAATATGTACATTTTGGGCTCAGTTCACTCACATCAGGAGCAATATCTGCACAGAATTAGTTCTACATTATAAAATTATCTGCATAAAAATATATTCTACACTTTCAAGAGACATACAGTATTTGAAAGAGCAATAACATTAGTTGTGTACCAAGACCTATATTTTAATGGAATTCAAATGTTCATATGTGCTTTTCAATTGGGTTGTGCAAGTTTCCTCCTAAAGGTAGTTACATTACATAATAACATATTAAAGTGTTTTTGATATACAGGATGCCAGTAATTGGTACTGAATAGTAGATATACTGTATGTCCTTGATGTTTGGGTTGTGATCTCTTTAAGGGGGTTCTGAAAGAATTAAAGCTACCTGTGAGACAGGCCTGAAAAGGGCAAGAAACAGCCAACAGGTCACTGAGGTGTTATGTGGAGCAGGACACAATATGAGAAGACTTGAGGACTTCTGTGACCCTTTTTCTGATTCTGTGGAACAGGCTGGAAATTCAAATCCCTGTTGTGGGGCAAGTATATGTTTGTTTTGAGCTAAATCTTTATTTTTGTGCCAGAGCTTATGGACTGTTTTTGTTTGTTTTATGCTGAAGATAAGCTGCTCTGTTTGTCTTTTGGAGAAACAAAGACAGGTTGTTTTATACCATGGCTTACATGGTTGGATAGCATTTCAAACCCCACAGTGCCTATATATTCCTTGAGTATTGTTTGCTATGTGAAAGTGCTGCACCTTGTCATGATGTGAACCCAGGGTTCTCATCCATGCATACTAAGTGGTTCCAGAATGTGTGCCTTAATAGGAGAAAGTGGAACTTGGAAGTTTTCTCCCAGATTGGGATACCCTGTTATGGGTTCTGAAGCCCAGAAGCTTTGTAAAGGGATTGAGTGGGATGAAACGTCCAACAGTGAGTCTAGGTCTTGTAAACAACCAGCATTTCTATTTTGCATAGCGGCTGACTGTAGTGCCGGGCTCCACCCTCCCAAAAAGAATGTTGTGCTTTAAAGGAGCAGCAGGTACAGGAGCATATGTGTAGATAAGAGGCTGACAAAACCTTCCTCTTCTTTTTCCTTGCAAATGTGTTCTCTTCATTTTCATTTTCCTTTTTTTTGTCTCAAGTGTTATTGGTATTTATTAGAGATGAGCGAATTATTAAAAAATTCGGTTCGGCTGATTCGCCGAATTGGCGGAATAAATTCGCTTCGAGCCGAATATATTCGCTGCGAATTTAACTTATAAAAAGGGTGTTTCTAGGCTTCAGAGAGCCTTTATATTAGTGCAGAACACTGTACCTTTAATTTAAATGCCCTTGGAGTCTGCTGGGGAAGAGAAATAATACTGTCAGTCAGTATGACATGCAGATGAGTGCCGTCGATCTTAGAATCACCGCACACTTCACTCATTTGGGCAGTCACGGGGCCAAAACCAGAGTGTGGAGCCACAGTGTGGCGGTGGAGGCAGCAGCAATGGGAGGCCATACAGCACCCTATGACAAAATGGAACCCACCAGCAGTGTGAGGAGACCTGAAAGTGGCACATGGCAGAGTGTGGCGATGGAGACAGCAGCAATGGGAGGCCGTACAGGGACCCATGACACACTCTGGACCTGGCAGCAGCATGAGGAGGCGGTACAGGGGCCCATGACAGATTACGGGCCTGGCAGCAGCATGAGGAGTCGGTACGGGGGCCCATGGCAGATTACGGGCCTGGCAGCAGCATGAGGAGGCGGTACAGGGGCCCATGGCAGAGTGGCGGAGCGTAAGCAGCTAAAATTGAAGGCCATACAGAGGCCTATGTTAAAAAGTCCCCCCAGCAGCAGCGTGTGGAGACGACTATCAAGAGTCCAATGGCAGAGTGGCGGAGCAGAAGCAGCTTCAATTGAAGGCCATACACAGGCCTAGGTTTAAAAGTCCCTCACAGTTAATTCCAATAACGAACTCTACTCCTCCGTGCAATCTACTTACGAGACCCTGGGCAGGTCTGGGTCCAATTTGTGGTAGAGACTGGTTTTGTTCAGCCATGCTTGAGCGAGTAATAACAGGTCTGTGCTGCCCTTTGGTGTCTGGCTTAATGCGCACAACACTGAACGTCCCAGCGTTTGTCAACGATTTGAAGTTAAGTGATGCAAACCCGCTGAACCACGTTCATGAGGAGCCGGTACAGGGGGTCATGAATCAGTATGGACCTGGAAGCAGCGTGAGCAGACAACAGAGGCACATGGCGCAGGGTGGCGGTGTAGGCAGCATTATTCTGAAGCCATACACAGGCCTAGGTTAAAAAGCGGAAGCCGTCAGCAGCGTGAGCAGACGACAGAGACACATGGCGCAGGGTGGCAGTGGATGCAGCAGTATTCGGAAGCCAAACACAGGCCTCGGTTAAAAAGCGGAAGCCATCAGCAGCGTGAGCAGATGACAGAGGCACATGGCGCAGGGTGGCGGTGGAGGCAGCAGCAATGGAAGGCCATACAGCACCCTATCACAAAATGGAACCCACCAACAGTGTAAGGAGACCTGAAAGTGGCACATGGCAGAGTCTGGCGATGAAGTCAGCAGCAATGGGAGGCCGTACAGGGACCCATGACACACTCTGGACCTGGCAGCAGCAAGAGGAGGCGGTACAGGGGCCCATGGCAGAGTGGCGAAGCGTAAGCAGCTTAAATTGAAGGCCATACAGAGGCCTATGTTAAAAAGTCCCCCCAGCAGCAGTGTGGGGAGACGACTATCAAGAGTCCAATGGCAGAGTGGCGGAGCAGAAGCAGCTTCAATTGAAGGCCATACACAGGCCTAGGTTAAAAAGTCCCCCCAGCAGAAGCGTGGGGAGACGACTATCAAGAGTCCAATTGCAGAGTGGCGGAGCGGAAGCAGCTTCAATTGAAGGCCATACACAGGCCTAGGTTAAAAAGGCCCCCCAGCAGCAGTGTGGGGAGACGACTATCAAGAGTCCAATGGCTGAGTGGCGATCCGGGAAGTCAGCGTTGTGATTGCAGATGCAATGCAGAGATTCTATGAGGTGATGCCGTGGGTGCGAAGAAGATCATATACCGTCGTACTTCCATCCATAAGACGGAAAAACCTGCGAACCGGGAGATTTATTGCCCTGACCCGCTGAGCAGCTTCTGGGATACCCAAGAGGCCCATGGCAGAGTGGCGGAGCGTAAGCAGCTTCAATTAAAGGCCATACAGAGGCCTATGTTAAAAAGTCCCCCCAGCAGCAGCGTGGGGAGACGACTATCAAGAGTCCAATGGCAGAGTGGCGGAGCGGAAGCAGCTTCAATTGAAGGCCATACACAGGCCTAGGTTAAAAAGTCCCCCCAGCAGCAGTGTGGGGAGACGACTATCAAGAGTCCAATGGCTGAGTGGCGATCCGGGAAGTCAGCGTTGTGATTGCAGATGCAATGCAGAAATTTTATGAGGTAATGCCGTGGGTGCGAAGAAGATCATATACCGTCGTACTTCCATCCATAAGACGGAACAACCTGCGAACCGGGAGCTTTATTGCCCTGACCCGCTGAGCAGCTTCTGGGATACCCAAGAGTTTGGCTTCTGTGGGGAATATGGTTGAAAACTGAAACTTAAAGGCATGTTGACGGAAGGGCACCTGTGTCATTGCTCCGGAGGGAATATAGCTTCAAAGCTGACACTTAAAGGTATATCGACGGTCAGAGACCACAGGAAGTGGAGCTTGCGTCTTAAATCGACTGAATGTGGCAGACGTGAAACGTCTACGGGCCGTATATGAAACGGGTTGTTCCTCTTTCTGGAATAAGTGTTGGAAATGGCCACTCTTTTTGGTGTGGCGTTTTGTCTATTTAATTCCGATAACGGACTCTATTCCTCCGTGCAATCTAGTTACGAGACCCTGGGCAGGTCTGGGTCCAATTTGTGGTAGAGACTGGTTTTGTTCAGCCATGCTTGAGCGAGTAATAACAGGTCTGTGCTGCCCTTTGGTGTCTGGCTTAATGCGCACAACACTGAACGTCCCAGCATTTGTCAACGATTTGCCGTTACGTGATGCAAACCCGCTGAACCACGTTCATGAGGAGCCGGTACAGGGGGCCATGAATCAGTATGGACCTGGCAGCAGTGTGAGGAGACCCGAAAGTGGCACATGGCGCAGGGTGGCGGTGGAGGCAGCAGTATTCGGAAGACATACACAGGACTAGTTTAAAAAGCGGAAGCCGTCAGCAGCATGAGCAGACGACAGAGGCACATGGCGCAGGGTGGCGGTGGAGGCAGCAGTATTCGGAAGCCATACACAGGCCTAGGTTAAAAAGCGGAAGCCGTCAGCAGCGTGAGCAGACGACAGAGGCACATGGCGCAGGGTGGCGGTGGAGGCAGCAGTATTCGGAAGCCATACACAGGCCTAGGTTTAAAACTGGAACCCAGCAGCGTGAGCAGACGACAAAGACGCACATGGCAGAGGATGGATCTGGCAGCAGTATGAGAAGGCGGTACAGGGGCCCGTGGCACAGTGTGGTGATGGGGGCTACAGCAACTGGATGCCAGAAAGTGGCCGATAGGGCTATATACTGCATGGAATTATAAAGTTGTAAAGACAGCGGCCTATAAGGCTATACACACTATAACAATCATGACTTGATTGACCATTGGCCTATAAGGCTATACACAGCATGAATATCATGACTTATTCTGAGAGTGGTTTGGAAGGCTATATACAAAAAGTAATTCATGAGCTGTCCGGACAGCGGACAATAAGTACATATATACAAATCAATTCATCAGCTGTCCAGCCAGCGGCCTCAAAGGCGACACATATAGAAAGCAATTCATGAGCTGTTCAGACAGCGGCCTCTAAGGCGACAGATATACAAAGCAATTCCCGAGGTGTTCAGGGAGCGGCCTGAACGGCTAGGTTATTACTAAATATATTTTTGTGGCCAAACATCGGCCTATAAATAGATGTCTACACAGTGACAAAAAATTATGTCGCCAGACAGCGGCCCCTAAGGCGACAGATATACAAAGCAATTCCCGCGAGCGCACAGGGCCCACAGTGTCTGAGGATGGACGTTGGCGCAGAAAGGCAGAGACCAACTGACTACATAGGTGGTTTTTATAGTACTTTATTTTGGCCTCCCTCTCAGCAGGTGTTAAAAAGGCCACCATTTTTGAACGGTAGCGAGGGTCCAACAAGGTGGACAGCCAAAAGTCATCCCTCTGTCTGATGGTTATTATTCGGCTGTCGCTACGCAAGCAACCGAGCATGCTATGGGCCATTTGTGCCAAGGAATGCGAGGGACTCCCTGCCTCCATCTCCACAGCATACTGCCACGGTGCGTCTGGGTCCTCTGTCTCCTCCTCCTCCTCTACCAGATGCTCCTGCTCCTCCACTCCTGTCCGCTGAGTGGAAAAACCACCCATTTCACTCAATAATTCCTGAGCACCAATGTCCTCCTCTACCTCCTCCTCTTCCTCCTGTCCTGCCCCCACAGGGGTCATGTGGCATTGAGATCTGTGCGCCACGTCTACCGCACCCTGACCAGCCATTGTTAACAGCATTTGTTCCAGGACGTGCAACAGAGGAATGACGTCGTTCATCCCATAGTCCTGCCGACTCACGAATAGCGTGGCCTCCTCAAAGGGCCTGAGCAAGCGGCAGGTGTCACGCATGAGCTGCCAATGGCTGACATCTAAGTTACACAGGGGAGTACCTTTATCCGCTTGTAACATCAGGAAATCGGTGATGGCCTTTCGCTGTTCGTAAAGGCGGTCTAACATATGTAGGGTTGAATTCCACCTTGTTGCAACGTCGCAGATCAGGCGATGCTGTGGAATTCCGTTCTGCCGCTGCAGCTCAAGGAGGGTGTGCTTTGCGGTGTAGGAATGGCTGAAATGCATGCAAAGTTTACGTGACATTTTAAGGATGTCTTGCAGTGGGATGGTGGATTTTAGGAACCGCTTGACAACCAGATTGAACACGTGAGCCATGCATGGCGCATGGCACAACCTTCCTTGACGCAGAGCAGACACCATGTTCTTTCCGTTGTCGGTCAACATGGTTCCGATTTTCAGTTTGCACGGAGACAGCCATCTGTCGATTTCTCTGTTCATTACACTCAGAAGTTCCTCCCCTGTGTGACTACGTTCGCCAAGGCATACCAGGTGCAGCACAGCGTGACACCGTTGCGCCCTGCACATGTGATATGCCGGTCGGGTAATGGGACTTGGCACGGGGGTGGCGGCTGAGGACACGGCGGAAGAAGAGGTGGTAGAGGCGGACATCTTTGCTGGACCAAGGACGTGCAAACGTGGAGGCAAAAGCGGCGTGACCTGTCCAAGTTGCTGGTGCGGATGTGCCGGCACCACGTTCACCCAGTGGGCCGTAAATGACATGTACTGTCCCTGACCGTAGTTACAGCTCCACACGTCGGCGCTGCCGTGCACTTTGGCAGAGACTGACATGCTCAAAGACTGGCCCACCATCTCTTCTACATGTGAATGCAGGGCTGGCACTGCCTTTTTGGCGAAGAAATGCCGGCTTGGCACTCTCCACCGCGGCTCGGCACAAGCCATCATTTCTCGGAAAGGTGCTGAGTCCACCACTTGGAAAGGGAGGGACTGCAGCACCAGCAACTTGGACAGGAGGACGTTCAGCTTCTGCACCGTCGGGTGCGTGCTCGCAAACTGTTGTCTCTTGGAAACGGATTCCAAGAAAGACTGCTGACGGAATCCGTGAAGAGGAGTAGCAGGAGAAGGAGCATCTGAACGAGCGGAAGATGCCAACGAGCGACAACTCCCCTCAGCAGAGGTGTTGGAGCCTTGACTGGGTGATGGAGGGCGATTGACGTCGGGTGACGGAGCATGTAACGGAGCGGGTGATGGAGCGGGGGCTGGGGCAGGCAGAACCGCCGTATCTTTATCACGGTTTTCCCAGGCCACCGAATGGCGACGCTGCATATGCTGATGCAACGCTGTAGTCCCAACATTGGCCCCCTGGCCACGCTTGACTTTCTGGCCACATAGTCGACATACGGCTACGTTTACTTCCTCGGGTGGCTTGACGAAAAATTGCCACACCGCCGAGTAGGAAACTTTGCCCCCGCTACTCCTCACTGGCTGACTGCTACTTCCTCCATGCACACCGGCACCACTACTGGCCGTGGTGGTAGGCTGCAGTGGAGCTGGTGCTCTACTCCGTGGCCGTTTGGCTCCACTGACACTGCTGCGACCCTGCTGCCTCCTGGGCAACCCACCGACTTTTTTGCTCGCTGGCAAGCTGGCACCCTCTTATCCTGATGATGCGGAAGCAATAGCCTGATGACGACGAGGCTGCCAAGTGCGATCAGCCTCATCATCATCAATTAGGGTCTCCGCGTCACTACTAGCCCCCTCGGCTGCGTGTGGGTCAGGAGACAGACCTGTCTCTAGACCGGCTACCGAGCCACTCTCCTCGCCAGTACTTCTTTGCCTGGCTGCTGAAGAGGTGGATGTCTCCCCCCGTTCCTGACCGCCCTCTGTTAGCTCTTCCTCACTGTACAGTGGGGCTGAGCCCACAGCATGCGATACTTCGCTTGGTGAGGGAACACCAAAGGACAGGGGCAGGTCGAGGACACGTGATTTCAGTGGGCTTGCTCCCGGGCCATGCCAACTAACGGTTGTGTCTGGCGTACCCACCGACCGTTGGCTGTAGGTGTCAGAGGTGACCTGGGAAGAGGAAGACGACCGAGTCAACCAATCGATGACGGCAGGGTTGTCGGTGGAGACACGACCGCTGGATGACCCCGGGAGCACTGGCCTCTGGCTGCGACTAGTGCTGCCTTGACCCCTTCCTCTGCTGCCACGTCTGCTCGCTCCTGAAACATTGCCTCCTCTGCCACTCCTCTGCGTGTTGTCTGACATACTCTTTAATTCAATAAGCACCCCAAAAATAAAAACGGATTTAACTCTTTGAACGTACAATAGTGGTTGTGAAGCAGAAAGTCAGTTTATTTAGCACAATCGGTCAATTGCAGCTTGCCGTTGGCTGTAAACTGTACGTTTATGTCACTGGAATGCACTAATCACCCAAAAAATATTACCGCCACCCGGCGTGTATATGGATTTAACTCTTTGAACGTACAATAGTGGTTGTGAAGCAGAAAGTCAGTTTATTTAGCACAATCGGTCAATTGCAGCTTGCCGTTGGCTGGAAACTGTACGTTTATGTCACTGGAATGCACTAATCACCCAAAAAATATTACCGCCAGCCGGCGTGTAAATGGATTTAACTCTTTGAGCGTACAATAGTGGTTGTGAAGCAGAAAGTCAGTTTATTGTACACAATCGGTCAATTGCAGCTTGCCGTTGGCTGGAAACTGTACGTTTCTGTCACTGGAATGCACTAATCACCCAAAAAATATTACCGCCACCCGGCGTGTAAATGGATCTAACTCTTTGAACGTACAATAGTGGTTGTGAAGCAGAAAGTCAGTTTATTTAGCACAATCGGTCAATTGCAGCTTGCCGTTGGCTGTAAACTGTACGTTTATGTCACTGGAATGCACTAATCACCCAAAAAATATTACCGCCCCCCGGCGTGTAAATGGATCTAACTCTTTGAACGTACAATAGTGGTTGTGAAGAAGAAAGTCAGTTTATTTAGCACAATCGGTCAATTGCAGCTTGCCGTTGGCTGGAAACTGTACGTTTATGTCACTGGAATGCACTAATCACCCAAAAAATATTACCGCCACCCGGCGTGTATATGGATTTAACTCTTTGAACGTACAATAGTGGTTGTGAAGCATAAAGTCAGTTTATTTAGCACAATCGGTCAATTGCAGCTTGCCGTTGGCTGGAAACTGTACGTTTATGTCACTGGAATGCACTAATCACCCAAAAAATATTACCGCCAGCCGGCGTGTAAATGGATTTAACTCTTTGAACGTACAATAGTGGTTGTGAAGCAGAAAGTCAGTTTATTTAGCACAATCGGTCAATTGCAGCTTGCCGTTGGCTGTAAACTGTACGTTTATGTCACTGGAATGCACTAATCACCCAAAAAATATTACCGCCACCCGGCGTGTAAATGGATCTAACTCTTTGAACGTACAATAGTGGTTGTGAAGCAGAAAGTCAGTTTATTTAGCACAATCGGTCAATTGCAGCTTGCCGTTGGCTGGCAACTGTACGTTTATGTCACTGGAATGCACTAATCACCCAAAAAATATTACCGCCACCCGGCGTGTATATGGATTTAACTCTTTGAACGTACAATAGTGGTTGTGAAGCAGAAAGTCAGTTTATTTAGCACAATCGGTCAATTGCAGCTTGCCGTTGGCTGGAAACTGTACGTTTATGTCACTGGAATGCACTAATCACCCAAAAAATATTACCGCCACCCGGCGTGTAAATGGATCTAACTCTTTGAACGTACAATAGTGGTTGTGAAGCAGAAAGTCAGTTTATTTAGCACAATCGGTCAATTGCAGCTTGCCGTTGGCTGTAAACTGTACGTTTATGTCACTGGAATGCACTAATCACCCAAAAAATATTACCGCCCCCCGGCGTGTAAATGGATCTAACTCTTTGAACGTACAATAGTGGTTGTGAAGAAGAAAGTCAGTTTATTTAGCACAATCGGTCAATTGCAGCTTGCCGTTGGCTGGAAACTGTACGTTTATGTCACTGGAATGCACTAATCACCCAAAAAATATTACCGCCACCCGGCGTGTATATGGATTTAACTCTTTGAACGTACAATAGTGGTTGTGAAGCATAAAGTCAGTTTATTTAGCACAATCGGTCAATTGCAGCTTGCCGTTGGCTGGAAACTGTACGTTTATGTCACTGGAATGCACTAATCACCCAAAAAATATTACCGCCAGCCGGCGTGTAAATGGATTTAACTCTTTGAACGTACAATAGTGGTTGTGAAGCAGAAAGTCAGTTTATTTAGCACAATCGGTCAATTGCAGCTTGCCGTTGGCTGTAAACTGTACGTTTATGTCACTGGAATGCACTAATCACCCAAAAAATATTACCGCCACCCGGCGTGTAAATGGATCTAACTCTTTGAACGTACAATAGTGGTTGTGAAGCAGAAAGTCAGTTTATTTAGCACAATCGGTCAATTGCAGCTTGCCGTTGGCTGGCAACTGTACGTTTATGTCACTGGAATGCACTAATCACCCAAAAAATATTACCGCCACCCGGCGTGTATATGGATTTAACTCTTTGAACGTACAATAGTGGTTGTGAAGCAGAAAGTCAGTTTATTTAGCACAATCGGTCAATTGCAGCTTGCCGTTGGCTGGAAACTGTACGTTTATGTCACTGGAATGCACTAATCACCCAAAAAATATTACCGCCACCCGGCGTGTAAATGGATCTAACTCTTTGAACGTACAATAGTGGTTGTGAAGCAGAAAGTCAGTTTATTTAGCACAATCGGTCAATTGCAGCTTGCCGTTGGCTGTAAACTGTACGTTTATGTCACTGGAATGCACTAATCACCCAAAAAATATTACCGCCCCCCGGCGTGTAAATGGATCTAACTCTTTGAACGTACAATAGTGGTTGTGAAGAAGAAAGTCAGTTTATTTAGCACAATCGGTCAATTGCAGCTTGCCGTTGGCTGGAAACTGTACGTTTATGTCACTGGAATGCACTAATCACCCAAAAAATATTACCGCCACCCGGCGTGTATATGGATTTAACTCTTTGAACGTACAATAGTGGTTGTGAAGCATAAAGTCAGTTTATTTAGCACAATCGGTCAATTGCAGCTTGCCGTTGGCTGGAAACTGTACGTTTATGTCACTGGAATGCACTAATCACCCAAAAAATATTACCGCCAGCCGGCGTGTAAATGGATTTAACTCTTTGAACGTACAATAGTGGTTGTGAAGCAGAAAGTCAGTTTATTTAGCACAATCGGTCAATTGCAGCTTGCCGTTGGCTGTAAACTGTACGTTTATGTCACTGGAATGCACTAATCACCCAAAAAATATTACCGCCACCCGGCGTGTAAATGGATCTAACTCTTTGAACGTACAATAGTGGTTGTGAAGCAGAAAGTCAGTTTATTTAGCACAATCGGTCAATTGCAGCTTGCCGTTGGCTGGCAACTGTACGTTTATGTCACTGGAATGCACTAATCACCCAAAAAATATTACCGCCACCCGGCGTGTATATGGATTTAACTCTTTGAACGTACAATAGTGGTTGTGAAGCATAAAGTCAGTTTATTTAGCACAATCGGTCAATTGCAGCTTGCCGTTGGCTGGAAACTGTACGTTTATGTCACTGGAATGCACTAATCACCCAAAAAATATTACCGCCACCCGGCGTGTAAATGGATCTAACTCTTTGAACGTACAATAGTGGTTGTGAAGCAGAAAGTCAGTTTATTTAGCACAATCGGTCAATTGCAGCTTGCCGTTGGCTGGCAACTGTACGTTTATGTCACTGGAATGCACTAATCACCCAAAAAATATTACCGCCACCCGGCGTGTATATGGATTTAACTCTTTGAACGTACTATAGTGGTTGTGAAGCAGAAAGTCAGTTTATTTAGCACAATCGGTCAATTGCAGCTTGCCGTTGGCTGGAAACTGTACGTTTATGTCACTGGAATGCACTAATCACCCAAAAAATATTACCGCCACCCGGCGTGTAAATGGATCTAACTCTTTGAACGTACAATAGTGGTTGTGAAGCAGAAAGTCAGTTTATTGTACACAATCGGTCAATTGCAGCTTGCCGTTGGCTGGAAACTGTACGTTTCTGTCACTGGAATGCACTAATCACCCAAAAAATATTACCGCCAGCCGGCGTGTAAATGGATTTAACTCTTTGAACGTACAATAGTGGTTGTGAAGCAGAAAGTCAGTTTACTTAGCACAATCGGTCAATTGCAGCTTGCCGTTGGCTGGAAACTGTACGTTTCTGTCACTGGAATGCACTAATCACCCAAAAAATATTACCGCCAGCCGGCGTGTAAATGGATTTAACTCTTTGAACGTACAATAGTGGTTGTGAAGTAGAAAGTCAGTTTATTTTGCACAATCGGCAAACTGCAGCACCAACTGTGCACGACAGCCACCAAAAAAAAAAGGGTCACTTTAAATTTTCGATTCTTTGATAGCTGTGGCCCTAAGTAACGATTCTGTGTCCCTGAGTAACGATTCTGTGTCCCTGAGTAACGATTCTGTGTCCCTGAGTAACGATTCTGTGGCCCTAAAGTCTCTGTGGCCCTAACTCTGTCCCTTAATACAGACAGGTCTGTCTCTCTTGAATGACCGGAGGCTAATGGAGAATTCTAAGATGGCCGCGATTTATAGTGCTGGCTGGCTGCTGATTGGCTAATGCGATCACATGTCATGAATGCGCCTTGTCTGCGCGCCTTCCCAGAGATCCCCGCCCCATCTTCTCTGTCCATTTTCTCCGTGGCCACACATGTCGCCGCCATTTTTGGGAAAATTCGATTCGTGCATCCGAAGTTTGCTAATCTTCGGATTCGTCGCAAATAGAATTTTTCCAAATCTTCGGAACGAATTCCACTTCGTCATGTTCGATTCGCTCATCTCTAGTATTTATGTATACAAACATTTTTTTATATATATTTTTGGTAAAATTAACTATATCTAGCTTCATTTCATTGAGGGACGATATGAACCATTTGGGAGTCTTTTCTGCGAGCAGGGAGTGGAGGGTGACTGGGCCAATGTGGGGGAGGAGTGGGCTCATTATGGGCACTTCAAGTGTGGGAGCTGGTCCCAGCTTTTTGCTGGGGTTGGGACGCCGCATATTGCCTTTTTTTTTTTTTGGAGGCCTATTTGGCGGCATTTGAGTGTATGCCTTTTTTTCAGTTGCGTGCACTCCTCTGGCACCCAGGGGTCACTATGGTGCTCCCTTCTCCTGGATGGCAGGCTGCCATGTACTGGGCATGCGCACAGCGGTGTACACCTGCACTGTGCCCGGCACGAGAGCCTGATGTCCAGGCTTCACTGTCGCCATTGGCGCATGCCTAGTGTGAGCTGGTGGTGGCCATTTTGGAATCTCCCAGACTTGGTCTGGGTAATTGGCTGGGCCACCTGTGTCCCATTAGTGGACCTATTTAGTGTGGGGTCCTTCTCCCTTTACTTTTCTTTTTCCTCTCTGGACTGATTGGTTTTTAATTGTGGCTGGAACATACCCTGCATAGGTGAGCACACACATGTCATTTTGAGATTCTGATTTGATTTAAAAGTTAGAGCTGAGCCTTTTTTCATTGTTTGTACTTTTTGGATTTATATTTTTGAAGGATATTAAAGTGGTTGTTGAAGACTCTTTATGACAGACTGTGGATGGTTCCCTTTTGTTCTCTGTAACTGAAAAATACATATATCCCTGCATGACAGGATACTTCAGACAGTTTAAGGTGAGTTTGGTTATGATGACCTCCTGATTCATATTATATGGGTATATTGGTCGTTATACCTATGTTTGTATATTATAGATCAGTACTTGGTCATACCATCTATCTGGCTTTTGGACCATGGGAAATTGATTTATAAACCCTAAAAATCCTTTGGTGGATTTGGTGCTCTTTTAATGTAGGTGGTTTATGGTGGACTGCCTAATCCATCCAAATTACATTTTATAATCTATTATCATCTTTTGTATTTTTTATATCATAGATTTCTTTTGTTCAAGTGTCCTTGTTGAAAATGTTCTTGAAGATTAGGGGCTTAGATTAGCCATTGCTGTTATTTTATGGGCAATCTGTGGATGCTATCTCAGGTATTGAATTGTTATTTACCTCTCCTGAATGTTATATATGTGTGGAAGGACTATTACTGAGTACTATTACAAAATTGTACAAAGATATTTTTTTTTTTTTTTGGGGGGGGGGGATTGTGGTACCCAGCTATGTGGATTCTTACTGGGTGCCTTGTTTTCGTTCTGCTTCCTCCTTAGATCCCTTCCTCCTTAGATCCCTTCCTCCTTAGTATCCAGTTTCTACAGCAGCCTGAATCAAACTCCAAAACTCATGGGTGAAGAACAAAGTGAGCCACATAGCAAAATCCTGTTTCGACCATTTATTGGATTCAAGCAACCATCTTTAAAATTGCATTCACAAGATATCAGTATAAAATCAGCATATAAAATCATCCACAGTCAGTTTATGTTCATAACGTGGATGCGAATGGCATATCACCACACTTCTGTGACCCACAACCTGCGTTACTTCCGAATGGTGGACAGTCATCACTTCTAGTCAATATACTGACATCACGAAGGGTCACGTTCTGACGCATTTCATCATCACGACATCCTCTGAGGGTGTGGCCATACGATGTAAGACAGTAGTATTTCTAGGTAACACCTCCCAGGGTTTAACCCTGAATACCCATACCTTTCTATGTTCAACACACCGAGTCATATTGACACAAGTATGGAGACATCTAGTGGTTATTACAAACACAATAATTAGTCGCCTCTTTACCAGCGCAAATTGGAAGACCTGGATAACAGGGACGCCGGAGAAATTTACACCTTCGAAGGATACCTGAATCGGTGGAACACGATCAGATTTCGTTAGCCATGCAATCCCTGGCCAGTAACCTGCTGGAAAGGCCTCAGGACTCTCCGGTGGAGCTGGAAAGAGCTCACAGGGCCCTCCGCCCTCGTGGCAGAGAGGGTGACCCTCCAAGAGATATCATTTGCTGCTTTACAGATTACAGGCTCAAAGAGGAAGTCTCCATGCAGGCCAGAGATTAGGAAGAATTTACCTTTAATGGATCAGAAGTAAAAGTCTTACAGGACCTTTCTCAAATCACATTGTATCATAGAAAAGCTCTGCATCCTAACCTAAACATCCTCAGAGACAGGAACATCCCCTATAAATGGTGCTTTCCATTCAGTCTTTGTGTGTCAATCCAGGGCTGCTCCTGCACCTTGCAAACTCCTGCAGATTTACCACAGTTCTTTGAACACTTAAGCGCACAACATATCCCGGTACCAGAGTGGTACCAAGAATTCAGCGTACCGGAGTTCTGGAAAGAAGCATTGCCTCCCATAGTCGAACAACGCATGCCTCGCCGCAGGCTGAATGCAACCCCCTACAGATGCAGAAGGTTCCTCCAGTGGTTCCGATTGACACACCGGAGGATATGTAAATATACTTTTGCTCAGCCAGACCCTTTTTATTTTGCCCTTTTTATTATTACTTCTGCCTTCATGTTGTTTTCCCCATCGCATGCTATACTCAGGGTATCGATCTCACCATGCTTCTCTATACATATCTGGCTAGTGTAATAGCCTTTACCTATGGTCTTGATATTCTCTCTGGAGCAGATCTCCTTTACACCCCCTATGCCTGGATGGTTGTTATCTCATGCCTACTTGACTGCTACTCCATGGCAGTGAAGAATGTCTCTACCTGTATATTTAACATGGTGTGTTTGTCTTCGACCCCCTTGTGCTATGCCATAGGTAAGTTGGGTTAAAGCCATAATAAATTACTAGGAGAATGCCATCAGCTGCAGTCTTACTGGGAATACCTGCCTGACCACATAGCTGTGGGTCATCTCTTGAGGAGAATACCTGCTTAGCAGCGAGTTGTATTTATGCTCATGAAGCCTGGGAGCTGATCATACTTAGTTTTAACCCACAACACCTGCAGCAGTGGCTGGACCCTCAATTTTTAGCAAGCAAGGTCTGAGATCAGGGTGCTCCACACTGTTGCATTGATATGCTGGCATTGATGACTATAATTCGCTATTAAGCCCATACACTGTTTTGTTATTCCCATATGCCTCTTACAGCGGATCTGTGGAGTCACTGTACATCTAATGATGATAGAGACATGGAGGGCTAACAATTTATGTAATTTTGTCTCCCCATAGGAGAACACTGTTTACCTATCCACATGTGCAATTTCAAAGTTATCATTGTTTTTGATGTTTACTGTAGTTTACTTTGAGTGAGTATGGTCCCCTGGCGGTGGTCGAGTGCACCCCGAACACAGGGGTTCAGGGGTTCCCGACGAGTCGGTGGTTACAGTATAATTTTTGTATATAAGAAATTTTGCTGACCAGGAGGAATGTAGTGACCTCCCCCTCTCTCACGAGCACAACGCTGAGTTTATGTTGTTTTTCTGGTAGAACAGAGATGGGGGTGGTCTTTCATGACCAGAGATGTGGCAATCTCCTGGGGGGCACAATATTTAAACTGAGGGAAGGCTCTGCTTTCACAACTCTGTCAGGGGTAGTTGCAAGGTGGTATTGAAGCTGATGCTCTATCCATGACAACTACCAAAATTTTCTCAAGGGGCCTGAATCTTTGGAGCCAAAGATCTCTCTAATATGTGTTCGCTCCTATATTCTAAGATGTAATACTAGTAGACCTGCCCTGGACTGCCAAGCAACAGTGTGGTCCTCCTGTCGAGGAGTTTGTCCTCTTGTCGATTTTCCAAACCCAATAAAACCCCCACATCAGTGTGGTCATTGACCAGACTATACCTTAGTGTGCTGGAAATTGTGGGCTGGAACTATTTAAATTCCAGACCCACCCAGAATACTCCTTATCTCTTGCTCCCTCTTTCCTTTTCTCTGATTTTTCATTTCGGTCTTCTACATCTGCAACTCCCCTTTACTCTCCCCAATATCTTGCTGCTACCCTTTTTTTTTTTAGACCTCCCCCCACCAACCTTAGCCCTATCCCTCGTCTCCCCCCTTTTTTTTTTCCTCCTGCCTGGTCGTGTTTCTTTCCTGAAGCAATAGATCCTTCCTCCCATAACTACCTATAATACTCATTTGGCCAATCACACTTTTAACTTCTTTTCTCAGTTACCTTTATTTCTGGTGAAATGTCTTCCTCCAACATCTTGAAATTGGTTTCATTGAACGTCAGGGGCCTGAGGTCCATGGTACTGAGAGAATTAGTCAAACATCGGGCCCAGGTTGCGCATCTAAAAGAAACGCATTTCAGAGGTCCAAATGTTCCTAAACTCCATAATGCTTGCTTTCCAGTGTTGTTTCACGCGTCCTCATCCATGTCTAAAATGAAAGGTGTAGCTATTTTGATAACAAAGAATCTCCCAATTCAAATATCCGAACATCTAGTGCATAAGGAGGGTCACTTTCTTTTTTTGAAGGAGAAGATTTATTGCTGCCCCATCAAATTTGCAAACATATATTGTCCTAATGAACGTCAAGTGTCCTTTTATCTGGAAAGTAACTGACCTTATAGTTCCATTCAACGAGGGGATAGTGATATTAGGAGGTGATATGAATGTACCTTTTAACCTACTTTTGGACTCCTCAACGGGCACCTCCGCTGTTCCGTATAGGGTTCTTAAACAAATGAAATTTCAATTGAATTTGCTATCCTTACACGACTTATGGAGGATACTACACCCTGACACAAAAGATTATACTTTCTACTCACCACCTTATCGCAAATATTCACGCATTGATTACATCTTACTTTTAAAAACTGATCTACCACTTCTCCATTCCGCTAGCATCAAACCCATGTACATCTCAGACCACCATATGGTGACTATCTCCTTAACCTTTCCTGAGTTTAAGGCTAGACCCAAATGTGGACACTAAATTCTTCCTTACTTAGGTGTCCGTTTATGGACCAGCGGTAATAGATCGCTGCTCAGTTCTCCGGCATTCTCGGAGAACACAGTTCTCCTGTGAATGCAGTTTATGAAGCCGTTCTCCAAACGAAAGGAGAACGGTCTCCAACGCTGGAGAACGGTCTACAAACTCTGAAAAACGGCTCATTTTACTATAATCTCTCGAGATTATAGTAAAAGATCAGTTTACTAAACAGAGGTAAATTATCTCTGCTTAGTTTTCGGTCCCTCTGATTCTCCAGCTCTGGGCTGGAGAATCTGGAGGGAGAACACAGATCTCCAGAGAAGGGCTGACATGATCTCCTGAGTGTCATAAACTGTGAATGACCAGAGAATAGCTGAGATCTGTTGAATCGCAGCTATTCTGTGTGTCATAAACGGACACCTTAGTGACCCAATGAATCTAGCCAAACTCCAATCATCCTTGGAATACTACTTTGCTAATAACGCGAAGACTTGGACCTCTGCCCTGAAACTCTGGTTGGCTCATAAATGTGTACTCCAAGAGGAATGTATTTCTTTGATGGCGCAAAATTAAAAAACATCACCAGGCCCATATCTTCTAGCACAAATAAGTTCCTTGGAACGGACTCATAAACAAAGTAGGGCAGATGATGTTTATAACTCCTTGGTAGAAACTAGGAAAACCCTGCTAGAAGTTCTGGGCAAAAAAATGCAACGCTATTTTGTACTGACGTCCAAACTCTATTATGAGCAAGTTAACAAAAGTGGCAAACTTTTGGCCAGACTACTTCAGGGTAGAAGTGCCCAAATGACTATTCATTCTATTCATGATAGGACAGGTAAATGCTTCAACAAAAATGAGGACATTGCGCAACAATTTGTAGATTACTACACTAAACTATACAATATACCCACATGCAACTCCCCAACTTTTACTCACACCTCACGAGCACAGTCCATTGCCGATTTCTTAGCTCTACACGGTATGTCGGTGATCTCCCCCAGTGCGGCCTCCTTCCTTGATGAATGCATTACAGAAGAGGAATTTCGGGTGGCCATACAACATATGAAACTGGGCAAGAGCCTGGGTCCCGATGGTTTTTCTGCCAAGTACTATAAGAGTGTTTCTTCTATTCTTGTTCCTTATTTTTTAGAGGCTTTTAATTCCATTCTGCGACAAGCACACTCTGATTCTCAACTGCTAGAGGCACATATCACAGTTCTATATAAAAAAGATAAAGATTGCATGCAGGTTCAGAATTATAGGCCCATATCATTGCTAAACGTGGACATCAAAATCTTTGCCAAGATTTTGGCAAACAGACTGCTTCCATTCCTTCCTCATTTGGTCTCCCCAGATCAAGTTGGTTTCATACCGGGTTGTGAGGTGTGTGACAATACCATAAAGGCAATGGATATTCACCACTGGATGTCTATTTCGGGTTTGGAGGGATTATTTTTGTCGACTGACGTAGAGAAGGCATTTATCAGAATTGCCTGTGACATCATGACAGTGGTTTTGACATTGATAGGCTTGAGTCCCATGCTGGCCATGATTCTCATCCTCTACACTGGTCCCCAGGCCAAGGCCAGGGTCAGGGTACATGGACACCTGTCAGGTGCCTTCCCGATTAGGAATGGGACCAGACAGGGGTGCCCTCTATCCCTGATCATCTTTGTCCATACCACTGAACCACTTCTATGATATATTAGGTCACACCCAGACATATCAGGGGTGCAGATGGGCCATAAGGAGTACATAAGTGCAGCTTTCACGGACAACATACTTTTTTTTTCTGACTAAGACTTTAAGTACGCATCCCAACTTGATTTCAGTACTACAGTATTTTGGGGAACTGGCAAATTTTAAAATAAACTTTACCAAATCCTTTGCATTGAATGTCTCCTTATCAACTCTACTAGTCCACAAATGCCAAGGCTATTTTCCTTTCTCGTGGCGCCCGGTGTCCATCACATATCTGGGCATACAGCTCCCCTCAAAATTATTGAATATTTATACTCTAAACTTCCAGCCTTTTATTCAGGAGGTTAAAAAAGACCTCACTATGTGGGAACACCCTAATCTCTCATGGTTCAGAGGAGCTGCGGCAATCAAGATGAATGTCTTGCCCCAATTCTTATATTTGTCACAGACTATCCCAATACAACTACTATCCAGTTTTTTCATGACTATTCACTTGATTTTGACTGCTAAATTGGAAAGGGCAAACACCTAGACTTAGCTTGACGAGACTTATGGGCTCTAAGGACAAAGGCGGTATTGGCTTACCGAATTTTAAGTTGTATCATAGGACATCCTTCCTGAGCAGACTGGTTGATTGGCATTTACATGGGGATCTTAAGGACTGGATCTCCCTGGAACAACACTGGGCTAATAATATCCTAACTGATGTCCCGTGCCTCTCCTCAATCAAAAGCTCTTTCTTATTGGACTTATGTCCATCTCACCACATCACCTATGCTGCCTCTCCTTTCCCCCTATTGAGGTTACTGTTTCTCTATTTTTCTGTTTTTTCATTCACTAGGTTTGGAAGTCATACTCAATGATTATAAAGATGACATTCTGAATTTTACTATATTCTCATGACAAATACACTTAATGTGTTAATTTCGCTGTGTATTAGCTTTTTTCAATTGAGATGCTTTATCATGACCCAACCAATGTGCCTAGGTTTGGATGCCCTTTTCCTCCTCTTTGGAAAGGGCAAAATTATTTATATTGATGTATGCAGCTTCAAGTTAGTTCCAATTGGGTTGCTTTATCGATTGCTATGCAAATGATTGTATTACGACTGTCACCAATTTCAGAATGTTTTATTAAGATTGTATGCTATTACTTTCTCAAAAGTTTTATGGGAAAATAAAGAATATATTTCCAATGAAAAATTACCCTCAAAAAATATATTTAAAAATCCATGTCAACTGTGACAGTTCGAGGCTCTGTCACTGTGGAAATGGGTTTGAGAAGGACACAGGACTGTCAAACAAAGAGTTTGAGAGGCTCCAGCATATGTTTTGCAAGCAGAGAAAGCTATGTTTTAAACTTACCCTGGATTTGGTAAGTCTCGATCAGGGCTGTAAGCTTGAAGGCTCCAAAGAGTATTGGGTGGTACGGAGTCTTCAGTCTTGTGTCCAGGCTTTTCAGAAGTTCAGCAGGGTGTGTGTCCAGGTGCACACACTCATTATAAGGCAGATGGTGGTGGAGGTGGAATAGCAGTTGATATTGCTACAAGCCTGAAGACAAAGCCCTGTCAGGAGACTACAACCCTTGTGAGGGGGATTCTGGGCCCAAGGACTGGGAAAGTCTGGCCAGCTACAAGAGTCTGGGAGACCAAGAGAGGGTCTGAGAGGCTGAGGAAGCTGCAGAGGCCAGTGAGTCCAAGGGGCTGGAGGGAATCCGTGAGTCTCTGGAGGAAGCTAGCTAAGGTACAGGCAAAACTCTGTCAAGAGGCCATGTGGGGCCTAAACAGCAAGGAACTGTCACCTAGGCTGAGAGATCCTGAATATCCAGTGGTCTGGGAGACCAAGCTAAGCAGAGGTACTGCTAACCATAGAGCCAGGTGGCTTGGTATTTTCATTGTGCATTATTTTGAGTAAAGTTGAAACCCCCTGCGTGGGAAACCTTGTGTTGAAAGGACTTTTCAGTTACTGTTTAGTAAATGTGGCCTACCAGGCCCTTAAGTTTAGTTCCTGTCTGGTGTGAACTCACTAAAAAACGCATCTACCATTGAGATAAGAATCTCCGATAACACACAACATAATGAACAATGGTAATAAATAGATTATCAACATCCATCTACTGAACGTTGCTCACACAGTCAACTCCTTACCAGGGGCGGACTGACCATTTGGAAACTCGGGCACTGCCCGAGGGCCCGGGGTCAGTAGGGGGCCACATGAGATGCCCCTGGTACCATTTTCATAGGCTTTTTTGAGTTTGGACAAGGACACAGGGGCCCCATGATCCCCTATTGCCCGGGGGCTCCATGAGTTGTCAGTCTGCCCCTGCTCCTTACTTAATAACTATATAAATGATATAAATAGAGGTGATCAAAATCCTCTATAAAACAGAGCTTCAGGTATATAGCATCATATAAGGTTCACACAGAATAAATACACCTTAAAATAAAATAACTAATCAATGCTTACTTATCAAACAATTAATGTAAATTTCCACATTCAATCCCTTTTGAGGTTAAAGTATCCATCATATAAATCCATTTTGTTTCTTTTTTTGATAGGTCTCTCACTCTATTTGATCCCCTCCATGTGTGTGTGGGGGAGGGGGGCTCTATTAACTCTCCAGAATGTCTCTTCTATATTGTAAATGTGTTCCCCTATTCTCTTTTTTATTTGTCGTTTGGTTTAGCCAATTTACATCAACCCACACGGGCACTCAAGAGCATATACAACATGAATAGTGTTGCACGTAATAGAATCCGAGATGTTAAATTCTCTATTGTTTGCCTTAGCTTTGTAAGAGATTAACACCCTCACTCTATTATTGACCTGTTTACAGGCATTACATTTCCGGCATGCGTAGAACCCAGTTTTATCCCAGAACATTTGTTGTTTCTTGGGTAAATCAAATACCTTTTTGACCACTTTGTCCCCAAAATTAGGGACTCTTCTATTAATAAATGGTGGATTCAGGAAGTAATGGTCCCAATACCCTATCAATCTGTAAGACAGGCCAATGTTTGCTAAATATTGTCTCCGAGGGCGTGACTTAGCTGTTCATGTGAGTGATCGGGTTTCTGCACAGCTCCGCCAACAACCTGACATTTATCCTGCTTTGAGACCTTTATTTAGGCTGCACCTATCTGGGTCACCATCAGCACAGACCCAGCTGACATCTTGTCTCTGCCACTGCTGCTCCGGAGATCTGATAACATGATGAGGAAGAAGGTAGAGGAGGATACCACATCGCTGTCTGTCCAACATAGTGGAGACCCGCTCCCACAGCGCTCGGCTAAAGACCACCAGAAGGAAGCAGCAGTTAAACTTTGCAAGTTTGCCCACTCCTCCTGCAGGGAAAAATCTCCCCCGCTTCTTTCTGGCTCAAGGGCACAGCAGCCCCCTTCTTCGAGACTCTCATGGCAGCTCCCTCAGGCCTCTGCACTGGCCTCTGCAATGCCCTCTCCAGCCTCAGGCACAGTGAGTACCTGCTCTCCTTTTCCGCACTCTGACAGCCATGCAGAGGTTCCTGAACCATCGCTGAAAGAAATATTAACAGCAGTCCACACTTGTGGAACATCTCTCACACCGCTTACTGTGGAATTTAAAAGCATGAAAGAGGACATTTTGTTTATCTGCCCATGATATGCAAAAGAAGAGTGAAGGCGACACCCATTGAAGGTAGGATGAGCGTGTTGGAGGATGAACTCCCACCATTGCAACAATATGTACATTCAAACACTAGTAAAACATCTGAGCACCTGGCCAGGTTGGAGGACATGGATAATCGCCTACGCAGGAGCAACCTTCGCCTTGTAGGCTTGCCTGAGAGAGCTGAGGGAAAGAATCCTGTGGAATTTATTGAGACTTGGTTACCTAATACATTCAGCAAAGATAATCTAACACCTTTCTTCTCTGTGGACAGACCTTTTCTACTGAAACTTTTACATTACAAGGATAGAGATGTCATCCTCAGACTTGCTAGACAGCAACCCACCATGGAGATACAAGGGGTGAAAATATCTATATTTCCAGATTTCTCGGCTGAAATCCAGTGTAAATGAGCCAGATTTACTGATGGTAAATGCCGCCTATGTGCAATTCAAGTGTTTTACTCCATGCTTTATTCTGCGAAGCTCTGAGTGATAACAGATGGCTCAGTACAATTTTTTGACTCCCCTGCAGAAGCAGATACTTGGCTTGATAGGAATGAATGGCGCTTACTGTACATCCAGCTCCGGTATGACTTCTCCATTGCCTGGTTTTCCCAGCTTAAATGTATCTGTTTCTCCCCCCTAATCTGAAAGCGGAGATGAGTAAATTACCTGTTTTGCTTTAGTAACAGAAGACTTACATGGCTGCACCCTCTGGAATGTCAGTTACAGCCCCTTTGCTTACCACTTCTGCTACCCTGTAGGGCATTTTTGAGTTGACTCAGGTTTGCCCACATTTGGGCTTAAGCTGGTATTTTTTCTTTTTTTTCACTTGCTATGCTGTCTCTGGACCAGAAAACATCTTATGCCAATTATCACCTACTGCAATGCAAGTGGAGAATTATCGTCTATGGGTGTTTCCTATAATTGTATACATTGTTCAGGTAACATCTCGCCCAACATTCCCTTGGAGCACGGAGCACTACCTCTAAGGCATCATATTCCTATCCTTCATAATGTCCCTCATCACTATGAGTAATCTAAAGGATATTGTCCTCTCTTGGAATGTCCATGTCCTGCACGACCTGAAGAAGAGAATGGCTGTCTTCACATTCCTCAGCCATCAAGACCCTTCCATCATATGCCTTCAGGAGACTCACATGACTTTGGATACTCTCCATCTTTTGAAACTCTACCATGAATGAGGTCATGCCAAACAAGTTGTTGAAACGAGAAAATTTTCTATATAGGGCCAGAAATTAGTAGGGTGGATTATGTCTTCTCGAGGTTTAGTGTTGGAGGTGGAGTAGAGATGTACGATTCAGAATCATTCTGCTTCCATGTGTTGCAGATTGGTAGAGGTGGATTGTTGCGGAACCACGGGTATTATGTTCCACGTCTTCAATAGATCAATGCCCGCTTCTAGGTTTTTATCATGTGGATTCTGCCGGGATGTTTGACAGTTAATTTTGTGGGGAAGCCCCATTGATAGCCTATTCCGTGATTACGTAAGGCTTTGGTGATGGTGATCATCTTTTTGCAGTTTAGGAGAGTGGCCTTTGACAGGTCTGCAAATAATCTTACAGTGGCATGTGATGGTGGGAGTGGAGGGGGATTCCTGGCCGCCGACATTATCTTATCCTTTATGTGGTAGAAGTGGATGCGAGTCAGAACATCCCTAGGAATTGATGCTGGGAGGAATGATGGCTTAGGTATCCTGTGAGCGCAATCTATAGCAGTCTCCATCTCCGTGAGAGACTGGATGAGGTGTTTCATATATTGTTGAATATAAGCTATTAGTGATTTGTTGGAAATGTTTTCAAGAATACCTCTGAATTTGATGTTATTGCATCTTGAACGATCCTCTAGATCTGCCAGCTTCAGATGAATTTGTTTGATGTCAGATGCATGATCAGCATGTGCGTCAAGCAGGTTATTATGTGCTATAACTATTTCGCCTATTTTTGTTTCAATATGGCGTAATCTGTGGTCTTGTTGCTGAACCACAGTTGTGATCTGGGTTAGTGACGACATTAGATCGCTGTGTAGTGTTTGTCTCAGCGATAGTAGCATGTTTTTCATGCTTATTTCAGTAATGGGTTGGTCAGATACCGGGAATGATTCTATCAATGGTGGATCCATGTTGATGTGAGGTGATGTGAGGGTGAGGGTCTGGCAGGCAGAGATGGTGTCTGAGTCTTATCGGGGTCTTGATTTGGCTGGGCTGCTTGTTGTAGGGGATAGGGGGGGAGATGACTCACCAGGGTCCCCAGGATATAAAGGATATCGCAGCCTGGCATCTGCTTGCTGGGCTGTGTTGTTCCCTTCATAACTGCTCTGTCCTTCAGTGCTGCAGCCGGCGCCATCTTGTGTCTCTGCTGTGACAGCAGGGAAGAAATTTGTTAACTTCCCTGGCTGTCCCGGGGTTTTTCTGCATCAGGGCATGATTGGAGAGGGTAGTGTACATCTTGTCTGTCAGATTCTGACAGTTGTGTCCCTCGGGGCCGGGGTGTGCCGCAATCTTTCTAGCGGGCTGACGGAGCGGGGATTATAGCGCATCCATCTATGAGTCAGCCGTGCATGCGCCCCCCACTTTATCAAATTTAGAAGGGCATCCTCTACTGTTGTGTATAGCTTTGCTGTAACCCTGTATTTATTTTTTTAATTATGTAAGCTGCATGTCTGCACAGTCACTCAGAAATTAGCTGTGGTGCAATGTTATATGCGATTTCCATCATCTGTATTACAAAAAAGATACTAAATGCCTTCTCGATGCATTGTGCATTACCTGTGCTGCAAACTTGTATGCTCTTTCCATTGCCAGTGTCCAAAAAAGAAGCTTTTTTAAATTGTTTTTATTTTTTACACATGCTAAGTGCCTGCTCAGTCTGTCAGAAATTGGAGTCAGTACAAATAGATCTCCTTACATAGTTACACACAGTAAAATCTTAGCTAATAAGGACAACATACTATCCAGTTAATACGTTCAGTTTATCTTGCTTGTGGCTCTGAAAAAGCACACTATGTATATTTTAGGATGATCAAATCTGCCTAGTCTTTACATCTTGCATTGCAGCCTAGTAAAACGACTTGGTGTGCTGTGTGGCATTGCAATATTTCTGACTTTTGACTGTGACATAATAAACTATTTTTTTTTACCCAAATAAAATATGCCTCATCTCTTCCAATAACATAGTGACCAAGTACAAATGCTTGCTAAATGGGCAGTGAGTCTCTACAATAGGGCTTCCGTGTTTGAAACATAAGACTCTAATACATTTTTTCATGGAAAAAATTAAACATCTTTACCTCTTACATTTCTGCCTTTGGCCCCAATCAAATTGATTGCATGCTTTCCAGCTACTGTGTGAAAATATTTGCTTTTATCTCTGAAACATGGCGTTGAGATTTTTTTGTGACTCTCTACAATGTTAGTTTGTGGTTTGGAGGTGTTTTTTATTTACTCTGGGAGCTGAGATTTTGCTCAAATTTATACACAATCTAGTTTGTTACTTAATAGAAAATCACAACAAGGTATGCTTTGTGACTTGTATTCTTTTTGGCAATTTACATGAAGTTGCATGATTCTGATAGCTTTAGATTTCTTTTAAGTATGTACCTTAATATACTGTATACATTGTATTGCCTACAAATTTCCTTTTGTTCAGAAACCAGTTATATTGAGTTGCTGCTGCTGCTTCTGTATGTAAGCCAAGCAGTTATGTAGAGTTCAATTAAATGCTTAGACATAAAATGTATGAGAAGACAGAATATGGTGTCCCTGATGTTTTCCCCAAGAGTCATTATGTTCTGTAATTCCACGTACAGCTTTAGGGCACTCCGCAAACATGAAATTTAAAGGAATTGCATAATTTGTGTTATCTGGCCATTTAAGCCACTCTATAATAGCCACTCCCATTTGAACTGTAATTTTGTTTACAATGTTTTTCTTGGTGTATGTCACCCAGGACAGTTCCTGATCCCCTTGCCTTTTCCTTGTAAATTCCTGTTAGCTTAGTAAAGGGCCATTACTAAAAAAGAATGTTTGCTCCCATTGATTTTAATGAGTTTCAGATTTTGGGTTGATAACATTCACCAAACCTAGGTACTTTCAGCTGTGTAAGCATTTGTTTAACATATAGCAACCTAGACTGCATCAGGCCTGGACAGACACTCTCAGAAGGGAGTGCCCCATTGACTATTCATTGCCCAGGCTGGACCACTGTGCTGAGCTTGCACAGTATGTGCTTGAATATTTTGGAAATAACTGGGCATATGTGATTGGGAGGTGGTTCAGGGATTTGTGGTTTTGTGCACTCTGTTTGAAACTGTATTAAACTTTGCTATTAAACTGTTGTACCACTGGCCAATTTGCCACTGTTCAGAATTAAAAAAGAAAATGCTTTGTTAAAATGAAACTAAAGGCAAAACTGGATAGAGTAAGGGAGGGTTATAACCCCTGTCAACTTATTTTTTTTACCACCTGATTTACCTTCACTACCTGTCCTATAACCAAAGCAGGTAGTGAGAGGTAATCCATACAAATTAAGGGAATTCCTTGGGGACCCCCAGGTCACCAGAACTAGTGTCCCCATTGGAAAATTTATCCTCTATTACTTTTCTGGAGACAACCCAAATTTTGGGGTTTCTTTTCACTTTTGATGATAATAGTAAACAGGACAAAGAAAGGGAATAATTCTCCCTAATGGGGGCGCAGACTGCAATAAAGACCTGACAGGTGTTCTAATCCATCTCCACTCTATTCAAAACTAAAAAAAGTTTTGCCTTTTAGTTTAAATTTCCCTCATGGCAGTGCCAAGTTTCCTGTGCCCTTTATTTATTTACGATAGCTTTTTTTTCTAATTGGACCACTGAAGTTTGAATTTCTGGTGTGAAGAATTATGGAAAGCTGTTCTTCTTTCCATCTCACATTGGAGGTTAAAGTCGGATATGAGATCTGAAAGAGAGGGAGTTTTAGTGGATTTCCACAGTTTAATGATATTAATTTTAGTCGCTGCCAATATGTGGATAATGATAGTGCGTGCGTCTGTAGGGAATTTGTCTATTCCTATATGTAGGAGAGCCAGAGAGGGGTTTGGGGTCATCAGGACTCCTGTGACTGAGGAGATCAGTTGAAAGACTTTGTTCCAATCGGATTTGGGGGATTTACATGTTCAAAGTAAATGCATAGTTGATCCTGTTTCTCCACACTGTCTTCAGCAGGTAGCTGAGTGTTGAGGGTAATATAGTGCAAGTTTAACAGGCGTTAGATACCACTGGTGTAAGACTTTTAGGTATGTTTCCCAGCGGGAGCTACATTTAGAGGCTTTATAGGTGATGTTGAAGGTTCTTTCCCAGGTGTGTGGGTGTATTGAGTGAAGGAGAATTTTTTCCCAGTTGGTTAGAGAGGTAGTGTGAAGTGTAAACTGTGTTTTGGTAATGAGCGTGTAAAAGGTCGAGATCCCTTTCTTTGGATATTGTGTCTTATGGAAAAATTGGTATGCAGTAGCAGGGATTGTGAGTTCGATTGGTATATTTATTTTGTGCAGAGAGTGCGCTATTCGCATATAGGTAAAGTTTTCCTTGTCAGTAAGGTGGAATTTCTTCTGGAGGGTGGCAAATGAGTCTAAATTATGGTTTGTATATATGTCTTGAATATGTGATATGCCTTGATTTTACCATTGAGTCAGATTTAGATTGGGAGTGATGAAGTGTAGGGTGGAAATTGGTGTAGGGATTCGTTTAGTATCTAAATCTGACTTGTTGGAAATTAAGAGGTCATACCAGGCGTGTAATGAGGCTTGTATACAAGGATGTTTAGAAAAAGGTAGGGTTTGAGACGTTTGGGGTAGAAACAACATTTTATCTAGTGTGTGCGGAATTTGAGGAGGGTTTTCCATGGTGGTCCATGTTTTTTGATTAGTAGGGTGCCACCAGAAAAAAGGAAGGGTGGCCTTGTAGTATGATTTTATGTGCGGAAGGCCTGTTCCTCCTTTAGAGGTTGGGCGTATTAGGAGGTTTGTAGAGGTTTGTTTGAGTTCCAGATAAATTTGGCTATTATTGCTTGGATTTTGGAAAAAAAGGGTGCTGGGGACGGGAATGGGGAGTGTGCGTAATATATATAGTATTTTGGGTAATATGCACATTTTTAGGGTTGCTACTCTTCCCATTGTCGACAAAGTTGATGTACGTAGATTTTTAAGTTCTTGTGGGATGGTTTCAAGTAGGGGTTTGTAATTGGCAGCATACAATTTGGTAGTTGTGGTAGTGAGTTTGATCCCAAGATAAGGGATGCTGTGGTGTTCCCAGGAGAAAGGGAAATGTTTAGTCAGCAAATTCTGGGTCTTAGTGGGTGTATAGAGATTTAAGATAGAGGATTTGGGCTCATTAAGTTTGTAGTAAGAGACATCAGCATAGTTCTTGAGATGTGTACGTATCGATTGGAGTGATTTATAGGGGTTGGTGATCAATAGGATGATGTCGTCTGCGAAAAGGCTGATTTTGTGTTCTTTTTTAAGGTGGGTAATTCCCGTGAATGTTGGGTCATCTCTGAGTTTAGATGCTAACGGCTCGATGAGTAGGGTGCAAATTATGGGGGAAAGAGGGCAGCCCTGTCTCATGCCCTTAGATATGAGGAAAGGTTGTGAAAGGGTGCCGTTAGTTAAAACTTTGGCAGACGGGTTGGAGTAGAGGGATAGGATTGCTGAAAGCATCCAGCCTGTAATTCCAAATTTCTGGAGTGTAAGTTTCATGAATTGCCAATGAATTCGATCAAATGCTTTTTTAGCATCTAGAGACAAGAGTAATGAGCAGAGATGAGCGAAGTATTCAAAAATTCGATTCGACTGATTCGGCGAATTCGTAGAAAAATTTCGATTCGAGTCGAATATATTCGCTGTGAATTTAAATTAAAAAAGGGTGTTTCTAGGCTTCAGAGAGACTTAATATTAGTGCTGAACACTGTACCTTTAATTTAAATGCCCTTGGAGTCTGCTGGGGAAGAGAAATAATACTGTCAGGCAGTATGACATGCAGATGAGTGCCGTCGATCTTAGAATCACCGCACACTTCACTCATTTGGCCAGTCACGGGGCCAAAACCAGAGTGTGGAGCCACAGTGTGGCGGTGGAGGCAGCAGCAATGGGAGGCCATACAGCACCCTATGACAAAAATGGAAACCACCAGCAGTGTGAGGAGACCTGAAAGTGGCACATGGCAGAGTGTGGCGATAGAGACAGCAGCAATGGGAGGCCGTACAGGGACCCATGACACACTCTGGACCTGGCAGCAGCATGAGGAGGCGGTACAGGGGCCCATGGCAGATTACGGGCCTGGCAGCAGCATGAGGAGTCGGTACGGGGGCCCATGGCAGATTACAGGCCTGGCAGCAGCAATGGGAGGCCGTACAGGGACCCATGACACAATCTGGACGTGGCAGCAGCATGGGGAGGCGGTACAGGGGCCCATGACAGATTACGGGCCTGGCAGCAGCATTTGGAGTCGGTACGGGGGCCCATGACACACTCTGGACCTGGCAGCAGCATGAGGAGGAGGTACAGGGGCGCATGACAGATTACGAGCCTGGCAGCAGCAACTTGGACAGGAGGACGTTCAGTTTCTGCACCGTCTGGTGCGTGCTCGCAAACTGTTGTCTCTTGGAAACGGATTCCAAGAAAGACTGCTGACGGAATCCGTGAAGAGGAGTAGCAGGAGAAGGAGCATCTGAACGAGCGGAATATGCCAACAAGCGACAACAGGGGCCCATGGCAGATTAGGGGCCTGGCAGCAGCTATGGGAGGCCCGTAATCTGCCAGCACCCTATGACAAAAAATGGAACCCACCAGCAGTGTGAGGAGACCTGAAAGTGGCACATGGCAGAGTGTGGCGATGGAGACAGCAGCAATGGGAGGCCGTACAGGGACCCATGACACACTCTGGACCTGGCAGCAGCATGAGGAGGCGGTATATAGGGGCCTATGGCAGATTAGGGGCCTGGCAGCAGCTATGGGAGGCCCGTAATCTGCCAGCACCCTATGTCAAAAAATTCTACACACCAGCAGTGTGTGAGACCTGAAAGTGGCACATGGCAGAGTGTGGCGATGGAGACAGCAGCAATGGGAGGCCGTACAGGGACCCATGAGAGACTCTGGACTTGGCAGCAGCATGAGGAGGCGGTATAGGGGCCCATGGCAGATTAGGGGCCTGGCAGCAGCTATGGGAGGCCCGTAATCTGCCAGCACCCTATGACAAAAAATGGAACACACCAGCAGTGTGAGGAGACCTGAAAGTGGCACATGTTTGGGGCATGATTCATGGCGGATTTAGTCAGTTGTGTCAGGAACTGGTGGTTTGAAATCCAGACTAATCCACGCCTGATTCATTTTCACAAACGTCAGTCTCTCCACACTTTGGGTGGACAGTCGTGTCCTCCGCGGAGTTGCAATACCTCCTGCCGCACTAAACACGCGCTCCGATGCCACGCTACTGGCCGGGCATGACAGCCTTTCAAGGGCAAATTCAGCTAGTTGGGGCCAAAGGTCAAGTTTCGTTGCCCAGTAGTCAAGGGGATTGTCTACCTCGGTTGGCAGGGTGCTGTCCAAGTAGGCCTAAGCCTGTTGTTTGAGGTCCTGCTCCAGGTCCACCTGATGCTGCTGCTGCTGCTGCTGCTGCTGTGGCTGGTTAGTAGTTTCCTCACTGCGCTGGTGAAGAAAGCTACTCATCATCGACTGCAGACTGAGGCAGCCGCTGCTGGTGGAGCTGCCACTGCTCCTACCACCCCACCCCTCCCCTGCTGCCATGGCAGCGGAACGCGAGCGCACAGGGCCCACAGTGTCTGAGGATGGACGTTGGCGCAGACAGGCAGAGACCAGCTGACTACATAGGTGGTTTTTATAGTACGTTATTTTGGCCTCCCTCTCAGCAGGTGTGAAAAAGGCCACCATTTTTGAACGGTAGCGAGGGTCCAACAAGGTGGACAGCCAAAAGTCATCCCTCTGTCTGATGGTTATTATTCGGCTGTCGCTACGCAAGCAAGCGAGCATGCTATGGGCCATTTGTGCCAAGGAATGCGAGGGACTCCCTGCCTCCATCTCCACAGCATACTGCCACGGTGCGTCTGGGTCCTCTGTCTCCTCCTCCTCCTCCTCCTCTACCAGATGCTCCTGCTCCTCCACTCCTGTCCGCTGAGTGGAAAAACCACCCATTTCACTCAATAATTCCTGAGCACCAATGTCCTCCTCTACCTCCTCCTCTTCTTCCTGTCCTGCCCCCACAGGGGTCATGTGGCGTTGAGATCTGTGCGCCACGTCTACCGCACCCTGACCAGCCATTGTTAACAGCATTTGTTCCAGGACGTGCAACAGAGGAATGACGTCGTTCATCCCATAGTCCTGCCGACTCACGAATAGCGTGGCCTCCTCAAAGGGCCTGAGCAAGCGCAGGTGTCACGCATGAGCTGCCAATGGCTGACATCTAAGTTACACAGGGAATACCTTTATCCGCTTTTAACATCAGGAAATCTGTGATGGCCTTTTGCTGTTCGTAAAGGCGGTCTAACATATGTAGGGTTGAATTCCACCTTGTTGCAACGTCACAGCATGAGGAGTCGTATAGGGGCCCATGGCAGATTAGGGGCCTGGCAGCAGCTATGGGAGGCCCGTAATCTGCCAGCACCCTATGTCAAAAAATTCTACACACCAGCAGTGTGTGAGGAGACCTGAAAGTGGCACATGGCAGAGTGTGGCGATGGAGACAGCAGCAATGGGAGGCCGTACAGGGACCCATGACAGACTCTGGACCTGGCAGCAGCATGAGGAGGCGGTATATAGGGGCCTATGGCAGATTAGGGGCCTGGCAGCAGCTATGGGAGGCCCTTAATCTGCCAGCACCCTATGTCAAAAAATTCTACACACCAGCAGTGTGAGGAGACCTGAAAGTGGCACATGGCAGAGTGTGGCGATGGAGACAGCAGCAATGGGAGGCCGTACAGGGACCCATGAGAGACTCTGGACCTGGCAGCAGCATGAGGAGGCGGTATATAGGGGCCTATGGCAGATTAGGGGCCTGGCAGCAGCTATGGGAGGCCCGTAATCTGCCAGCACCCTATGTCAAAAAATTCTACACACCAGCAGTGTGTGAGGAGACCTGAAAGTGGCACATGGCAGAGTGTGGCGATGGAGACAGCAGCAATGGGAGGCCGTACAGGGACCCATGACAGACTCTGGACCTGGCAGCAGCATGAGGAGGCGGTATATAGGGGCCCATGGCAGATTAGGGGCCTGGCAGCAGCAATGGGAGGCCCGTAATCTGCCAGCACCCTATGTCAAAAAATTCTACACACCAGCAGTGTGAGGAGACCTGAAAGTGGCACATGGCAGAGTGTGGCGATGGAGACAGCAGCAATGGGAGGCCGTACAGGGACCCATGACAGACTCTGGACCTGGCAGCAGCATGAGGAGGCGGTATATAGGGGCCCATGGCAGATTAGGGGCCTGGCAGCAGCAATGGGAGGCCCGTAATCTGCCAGCACCCTATGTCAAAAAATTCTACACACCAGCAGTGTGAGGAGACCTGAAAGTGGCACATGGCAGAGTGTGGCGATGGAGACAGCAGCAATGGGAGGCCGTACAGGGACCCATGACAGACTCTGGACCTGGCAGCAGCATGAGGAGGCGGTATATAGGGGCCTATGGCAGATTAGGGGCCTGGCAGCAGCTATGGGAGGCCCTTAATCTGCCAGCACCCTATGTCAAAAAATTTAACACACCAGCAGTGTGTGAGGAGACCTGAAAGTGGCACATGGCAGAGTGTGGCGATGGAGACAGCAGCAATGGGAGGCCGTACAGGGACCCATGACAGACTCTGGACCTGGCAGCAGCATGAGGAGGCGGTATATAGGGGCCTATGGCAGATTAGGGGCCTGGCAGCAGCTATGGGAGGCCCTTAATCTGCCAGCACCCTATGTCAAAAAATTCTACACACCAGCAGTGTGTGAGGAGACCTGAAAGTGGCACATGGCAGAGTGTGGCGATGGAGACAGCAGCAATGGGAGGCCGTACAGGGACCCATGACAGACTCTGGACCTGGCAGCAGCATGAGGAGGCGGTATATAGGGGCCTATGGCAGATTAGGGGCCTGGCAGCAGCTATGGGAGGCCCGTAATCTGCCAGCACCCTATGTCAAAAAATTCTACACACCAGCAGTGTGTGAGGAGACCTGAAAGTGGCACATGGCAGAGTGTGGCGATGGAGACAGCAGCAATGGGAGGCCGTACAGGGACCCATGACAGACTCTGGACCTGGCAGCAGCATGAGGAGGCGGTATATAGGGGCCCATGGCAGATTAGGGGCCTGGCAGCAGCAATGGGAGGCCCGTAATCTGCCAGCACCCTATGTCAAAAAATTCTACACACCAGCAGTGTGAGGAGACCTGAAAGTGGCACATGGCAGAGTGTGGCGATGGAGACAGCAGCAATGGGAGGCCATACAGGGACCCATGACAGACTCTGGACCTGGCAGCAGCATGAGGAGGCGGTATATAGGGGCCTATGGCAGATTAGGGGCCTGGCAGCAGCTATGGGAGGCCCATAATCTGCCAGCACCCTATGTCAAAAAATTCAACACACCAGCAGTGTGAGGAGACCTGAAAGTGGCACATGGCATGAGAGACTCTGGACCTGGCAGCAGCATGAGGAAGCGGTATATAGGGGCCTATGGCAGATTAGGGGCCTGGCAGCAGATATAGGAGGCCCATAATCTGCCAGCACCCTATGTCAAAAAATTCAACACACCAGCAGTGTGAGGAGACCTGAAAGTGGCACATGGCAGAGTGTGGCGATGGAGACAGCAGCAATGGGAGGCCGTACAGGGACCCATGACAGACTCTGGACCTGGCAGCAGCATGAGGAGGCGGTATATAGGGGCCTATGGCAGATTAGGGGCCTGGCAGCAGCTATGGGAGGCCCGTAATCTGCCAGCACCCTATGTCAAAAAATTCTACACACCAGCAGTGTGTGAGGAGACCTGAAAGTGGCACATGGCAGAGTGTGGCGATGGAGACAGCAGCAATGGGAGGCCGTACAGGGACCCATGACAGACTCTGGACCTGGCAGCAGCATGAGGAGGCGGTATATAGGGGCCCATGGCAGATTAGGGGCCTGGCAGCAGCAATGGGAGGCCCGTAATCTGCCAGCACCCTATGTCAAAAAATTCTACACACCAGCAGTGTGTGAGGAGACCTGAAAGTGGCACATGGCAGAGTGTGGCGATGGAGACAGCAGCAATGGGAGGCCGTACAGGGACCCATGACAGACTCTGGACCTGGCAGCAGCATGAGGAGGCGGTATATAGGGGCCCATGGCAGATTAGGGGCCTGGCAGCAGCAATGGGAGGCCCGTAATCTGCCAGCACCCTATGTCAAAAAATTCTACACACCAGCAGTGTGTGAGGAGACCTGAAAGTGGCACATGGCAGAGTGTGGCGATGGAGACAGCAGCAATGGGAGGCCGTACAGGGACCCATGACAGACTCTGGACCTGGCAGCAGCATGAGGAGGCGGTATATAGGGGCCCATGGCAGATTAGGGGCCTGGCAGCAGCTATGGGAGGCCCGTAATCTGCCAGCACCCTATGTCAAAAAACTGAACACACCAGCAGTGTGTGAGGAGACCTGAAAGTGGCACATGGCAGAGTGTGGTGATGGAGACAGCAGCAATGGGAGGCCGTACAGGGACCCATGACAGACTCTGGACCTGGCAGCAGCATGAGGAGGCGGTATATAGGGGCCTATGGCAGATTAGGGGCCTGGCAGCAGCTATGGGAGGCCCTTAATCTGCCAGCACCCTATGTCAAAAAATTCTACACACCAGCAGTGTGTGAGGAGACCTGAAAGTGGCACATGGCAGAGTGTGGCGATGGAGACAGCAGCAATGGGAGGCCGTACAGGGACCCATGACAGACTCTGGACCTGGCAGCAGCATGAGGAGGCGGTATATAGGGGCCTATGGCAGATTAGGGGCCTGGCAGCAGCTATGGGAGGCCCGTAATCTGCCAGCACCCTATGTCAAAAAATTCTACACACCAGCAGTGTGTGAGGAGACCTGAAAGTGGCACATGGCAGAGTGTGGCGATGGAGACAGCAGCAATGGGAGGTCTCCCATTGTCCCAACATGGCCCAAATAGTCCCAACATGGGCCCCCTGGCCACGCTTGACTTTCTGGCCACATAGTCGACATACGGCTACGTTTACTTCCTCGGGCGGCTTGACGAAAAATTGCCACACCGCCGAGTAGGAAACTTTGCCCCCGATACTCCTCACTGGCTGACTGCTGCTTCCTCCGTGCACACCGGCACCACTACTGGCCGTGGTGGTAGGCTGCAGTGGAGCTGGTGCTCTACTCCGTGGCCGTTTGGCTCCACTGACACTGCTTCCACTGACACTGCTGCGACCCTCCTGCTGTCTCCTGGGCAACCCACCGACTGTTTCGCTCACTGCCAAGCTGCCACCCTCTTCTCCTGATGATGCGGAAGAAATTGCCTGATGACGACGAGGCTGCCAAGTGCGATCAACCTCCTCATCATCAAGTAGGGTCTCCGCCTCACTACTAGCCCCCTCGGCTGCGTCTGGGTCAGGAGACAGACCTGTCTCTAGACCGGCTACCGGGCCACTCTCCTCGCCACTACTTCTTCGCCTAGCTGCTGAAAAGGCGGATGTCTCCCCCCGTTCCTGACCGCCCTCTGTTAGCTCTTCCTCACTGTACAGTGGGGCTGAGCCCACAGCATGCGATACTTCGCTTGGTGAGGGAACACCAAAGGACAGGGGCAGGTAGAGGACACGTGATTTCAGTGGGCTAGGTCCCGGACCATGCCAACTAACGGTTGTGTCTGACGTACCCACCGACCGTTGGCTGTAGGTGTCAGAGGTGACCTGGGAAGAGGAAGACGACCGAGCCAACCAATCGACGACGGCAGGGTTGTCGGTGGAGACACGACCGCTGGATGACACCGGGAGCACTGGCCTCTGGCTGCGAATAGTGCTGCCTCGACCCCTTCCTCTGCTGCCACGTCTGCTCGCTCCTAAAACATTGCCTCCTCTGCCACTCCTCTGCATGTTGTCTGACATACTCTTTAATTAAACGATTATGTGTCCCTGAGTAACAATTCTGTGTCCCTGAGAAACAATTCTGTGTCTGTGCGAGTAACAATTCTGTGGCCCTAAGTAACAGTTCTGTGGCCCTCAGTAACAATTCTGTGTCCCTGATTAACGTTTCTGTGGCCCCAAGTAACAGTTCTGTGGCCCTCAGTAACAATTCTGTGTCTGTGCGAGTAACAATTCTGTGGCCCTAAGTAAAGTTTCTGTGGCCCTAAGTAACAATTCTCTGGCACTCAGTAACAATTCTGTCTGTCCCTGAGTAACAATTCTCTGGCACTCAGTAACAATTCTGTCTGTCCCTGAGTAAAAATTCTGTGGCCCTAAGTAAAGTTTCTGGGGCCCTGAGTAACAATTATCTGGCACTCAGTAACAATTCTGTCTGTCCCTGAGTAACAATTCTCTGGCACTCAGTAACAATTCTGTCTGTCCCTGAGTAAAAATTCTCTGGCCCTAAGTAAAGTTTCTGTGGCCCTGAGTAACAATTCTCTGGCACTCCGTAACAATTCTGTCTGTCCCTGAGTAACAATTCTCTGGCACTCAGTAACAATTCTGTCTGTCCCTGAGTAAAAATTCTCTGGCCCTAATTAAAGTTTCTGTGGCCCTAAGTAACAATTCTCTGGCACTCAGTAACAATTCTGTCTGTCCCTGAGTAACAATTCTCTGGCACTCGGTAACAATTCTGTCTGTCCCTGAGTAACAATTCTCTGGCACTCAGTAACAATTCTGTCTGTCCCTGAGTAAAAATTCTGTGGCCCTAATTAAAGTTTCTGTGGCCCTAAGTAACAATTCTCTGGCACTCAGTAACAATTCTGTCTGTCCCTGAGTAACAATTCTCTGGCACTCCGTAACAATTCTGTCTGTCCCTGAGTAAAAATTCTGTGGCCCTAAGTAAAGTTTCTGTGGCCCTGAGTAACAATTCTCTGGCACTCCGTAACAATTCTGTCTGTCCCTGAGTATGAATTCCGTGGCCCTAACTAGCGTTTCTTTGTCCCTAAGTAAAGTTTCTGTGGCCCTCAGTAACAGTTCTGTGTCTGTGCGAGTAACAATTCTGTGTCTGTGCGAGTAACAATTCTGTGGCCCTAAGTAAAGTTTCTGTGGCCCTAAGTAACAATTCTCTGGCACTCCGTAACAATTCTGTCTGTCCCTGAGTAACAATTCTCTGGCACTCAGTAACAATTCTGTCTGTCCCTGAGTAAAAATTCTGTGGCCCTAAGTAAAGTTTCTGTGGCCCTGAGTAACAATTCTCTGGCACTCCGTAACAATTCTGTCTGTCCCTGAGTAACAATTCTCTGGCACTCAGTAACAATTCTGTCTGTCCCTGAGTATGAATTCTCTGGCACTCAGTAACAATTCTGTCTGTCCCTGAGTAACAATTCTCTGACACTCCGTAACAATTCTGTCTGTCCCTGAGTAACAATTCTCTGGCACTCAGTAACAATTCTGTCTGTCCCTGAGTAAAAATTCTGTGGCCCTAAGTAAAGTTTCTGTGGCCCTGAGTAACAATTCTCTGGCACTCCGTAACAATTCTGTCTGTCCCTGAGTATGAATTCCGTGGCCCTAACTAGCGTTTCTTTGTCCCTAAGTAAAGTTTCTGTGGCCCTCAGTAACAGTTCTGTGTCTGTGCGAGTAACAATTCTGTGTCTGTGCGAGTAACAATTCTGTGGCCCTAAGTAAAGTTTCTGTGGCCCTAAGTAACAATTCTCTGGCACTCAGTAACAATTCTGTCTGTCCCTGAGTAAAAATTCTGTGGCCCTAAGTAAAGTTTCTGTGGCCCTGAGTAACAATTCTCTGGCACTCCGTAACAATTCTGTCTGTCCCTGAGTAACAATTCTCTGGCACTCAGTAACAATTCTGTCTGTCCCTGAGTAAAAATTCTGTGGCCCTAATTAAAGTTTCTGTGGCCCTAAGTAACAATTCTCTGGCACTCAGTAACAATTCTGTCTGTCCCTGAGTAACAATTCTCTGGCACTCCGTAACAATTCTGTCTGTCCCTGAGTAAAAATTCTGTGGCCCTAAGTAAAGTTTCTGTGGCCCTGAGTAACAATTCTCTGGCACTCCGTAACAATTCTGTCTGTCCCTGAGTATGAATTCCGTGGCCCTAACTAGCGTTTCTTTGTCCCTAAGTAAAGTTTCTGTGGCCCTCAGTAACAGTTCTGTGTCTGTGCGAGTAACAATTCTGTGTCTGTGCGAGTAACAATTCTGTGGCCCTAAGTAAAGTTTCTGTGGCCCTAAGTAACAATTCTCTGGCACTCAGTAACAATTCTGTCTGTCCCTGAGTAACAATTCTCTGGCACTCAGTAACAATTCTGTCTGTCCCTGAGTAAAAATTCTGTGGCCCTAAGTAAAGTTTCTGGGGCCCTGAGTAACAATTCTCTGGCACTCAGTAACAATTCTGTCTGTCCCTGAGTAACAATTCTCTGGCACTGAGTAACAATTCTGTCTGTCCCTGAGTAAAAATTCTGTGGCCCTAAGTAAAGTTTCTGTGGCCCTAAGTAACAATTCTCTGGCACTCAGTAACAATTCTGTCTGTCCCTGAGTAACAATTCTCTGGCACTCAGTAACAATTCTGTCTGTCCCTGAGTAACAATTCTCTAGCACTCAGTAACAATTCTGTCTGTCCCTGAGTAACAATTCTCTGGCACTCAGTAACAATTCTGTCTGTCCCTGAGTAACAATTCTGTGGCCCTAATAACGTTTCTGTGGCCCTAAGTAACAATTCTCTGGCACTGAGTAACAATTCTGTCTGTCCCTGATTATGAATTCTGTGGCCCTAACTAGCGTTTCTTTGTCCCTAAATAACGATTCTGTGGCCCTCATTAACAAGTCTGTGTCCCTGAGTAATGGTTCTCTGTCCCTAAGTAACTTTTCTCTGTCCCCAATTATCGTTTCTGTGGCCCTAACTCTGTCCCTGTCCCTAGTACAGAGCGGTCTGCCTCTGTTCAATAACTGCAGGCAAATGAAGAATTCCAAAATGGCCGCTATTTATAGCTCGACCATTACACAGTGCTGGCTGGCTGGCTGCTGATAGGCTGATGCGATCACATGTAGTTGAGGAATGCATTATGGGTCAGCGCGCCTTGTCTGCGCGCCTTCCCAGACATCCCCGCTCCGTCGCCGCACATGTCAGCCGCCATTTTCTGAAAAATTTCGATTCGCGCGTCCGAATTAGGCTATTTTTCGGATTCGGCACGAATCAAAATTTTTCCGATATTCGACTCGAATTCCACTTCGGATACTTCGATTCGCTCATCTCTAGTAATGAGGGTTGCTTGGTGGATTCAAGATTGTATAGGAGGGATATGATTCGCCTGGTTGCATCTGGTGCTTGTCGACCAGGGATAAATCCCACCTGGTCAGGGTGGATTAGTGCGGGTAGGATGCGGAGCAGTCTTTGGGCAATTATTTTTGCGTATAGTTTTATATCTGTGTTCAGAAGTGAGATGGGTCTGTAGTTCTGAACTACTTGGGGATCTTTACCCGGTTTTGGGATAGTTGTGATTATCGATTGTAGCATTTTGGTGGGCAATACACCTGTAGAGGCAGCGTGATTGAATAAAGCAGATAAATGTGGTGTGAGATTTGGTGCAAGTGTTTTATAGAATTCGTTTGTAAAGCTGTCATTTTCTGGAGATTTGTTTAGCGGTAGTGTTTTTATATTGCGTTCTACTTCTATAGGAGAAATTGGAATGGAAAGTGCTGTGAGTTGGGATGGTGTGAGTTGTGGGAGATTAGTAGTAGCTAGGAAGTTTTGAATGGAAGTGGTGGTCGGTTGGGTTGTAGTTGGGTCATCTTTAATGTTGTATAGATTTTGGGTTTGGGTTTTTTTTGTTGATTTCTTTGTTTAGTTTAATGGAAGTTAAAAGTTGGTAAATTTGTTGGGATCGTTGTTTGTTAATACGGAAGTTTAGTTGTATGAGAATACCTCTCATGTCAGCTTTATATGCGGACCATATAGTGGTTATAGAGATGTCGGGAGTAGAATTGAATTCGAAGATTAAGTTGTCGGCTTCTAGTAGGTGTTTCTGGTTTTCTGGGTCTTTCAAAATTGTAGAATTTAGTCTCCAGATGGGCGGGTTTGCTGAGCGTTAGTTGTCTTCTAAGGATACTGTATGTTGATTGGAGCATGGTCTGACCAGGTCATGGTACCGATTTTGGACGATATCACGCGTTGTAGTGTCCATTTGTCTGTGATGAAGAAGTCTATTCTGGAGTAGGAGAGGTGAGAAGGGGAGTAGTAGGTATAGTCTCTCTCGTTGCTGTGCTGGCATCTCCAGATGTCATACAGGTCATGGTTGTGGAGAAAGTGATTGAAATTTAGGTTGTGAGATCTTTTGTTGGAAGACGTGTCTAAAAGAGGATTGCCCACGACATTGAAGTCTCCGCCGATGAGGAGTCTGCCTTGTTTTTGGGCAGAGACGATGGAGAAGAGTTTGCGATAAAATTTCAAATGTTTGTTACTAGGGCCGTAGACATTAACTAGAGTGTAGAGAATGTGTCATTTATTCGGTAAATTAGGATGTGGTAGCGCCCTTGTGGGTCAGTGATTTGCGAGATGTACTTGAACTGAACAGAGTCCTTTATAGCTGTGATGACACCATTTTTTTTTCTTTGGATTAGTAGCCATATAGATGTGTGAAAATCGATTAAGTTGTAATCTGGGGGTCTTGTTTGTAGTGAAGTGGGTTTCTTGTAAAAAAAAAAGTAAGTCGGCCTGGAACGTTCGAGTTTCTCTTTGAAGCATTGATCTTTTGAAAGGCGAGTTTAAGCCACGAACATTAAGAGATATGATATTAATCATACTGAAAATCCGTTAAGTGGTGAACAGAGCTGTCGGGTTGTTGATTGAAGAAATCGAGGTTAAGTGGATGCATCTTTGAGAGATGGGGTGTCTTCAATTTTGTATTGTAAATTGGGCTTGGTCGCTGAGTCAGAGGGGGTATTCCATGAAAGGTTGTTGAAGGTGTGTGTTGAGTAAGGTTGGTCGACTGGTGGTGTCAAAGGGGAGGGGGAAGAGGAGGGAGAGGGAAGTAAAAAAGAACTTGCGAACAATTCAAGTGACCTGAGTAGCTCGGTGTGCTACTTCAGAACTGGGGGGTTTGAACAGGCTTTGACCGTAAAGAAGGTCATGCCAAACATCTAGATTGGGCCGATTGCCAGAGGATAGTAGGTCGGGGTATAACAATCAAAATGAAGTATTGGTGGTGTACAGGAGGTGTGCTGCGTTAGGATTCTTCTGCTTCCATATGTTGGACATTAGTAGGTGCAGAGTGTTGTGTATCCATGGGTAGAATATTCCAATCTTTAAGTAGGTCTAGGCCCGCTTCAAGGGTTTTAATCGTGAATACTCTTCCGTGTTGTTTCACAGTCAGTTTGGTTGGAAAACCCCATTGATAGCCTATGCCATGGTTTCTGAGGGCTGTGGTGATAGTAATCAACTTTTTACGATTAAGAAGCGTGGCTTTTGACAGATCTGCGAATAGTCGAATATTTGCGTGAGATGGCGGGAGCAGAGGTGGATTTCTGGCTGCCGACATGGTTTTTTCTTTTATATGGTAGAAATGAACCCGTGCTAGCACATCTCTGGTGATAGAAGCTGACAGAAATGAGGGTTTTGGTAGTCGATGGGCTCAATCTATAGCAAGCTCCAGGTCAGAGATGGATGGGATGAGAGTTTTTATATACTGTTGTATATAGGGCAGTAGTGCCTCATTAGTGACGCTTTCGGGGATACCTCTGAATTTTATGTTACGTCTTGAACGATCTTCTAGATTGGCTAATTTCAAGTTGATTTGTTCAATGTCAGATGTGTGATCCGCATGTGCGTCTATCAAATCGTTATGCGCCATAACTATTTCCCCCATCCTGGATTCAATGTGGTGCAATCTGTGTTCTTGTTGTTTAACCACGGTGGTAATTTGGGTTAACGATGAAGATAAATTGTTGTGTAGGGTTTGCCTGAGCGATAAGAGCATGTGTTTCATGCAGAGCTCGGTAATAGGTTGTTCTGATGCAGGGAATGTTTCTATGGTCAGCAGGTCAGTGTGAGGTTGAGGTAATGGCTGACTGAGGGCCTGGAAGGCAGGAGACTGCTCAGGGTCAAGACGTGGTCTGGACTTGGCTGGGCTGCTCATAGTGGGGGATCTAGGAGGAGATGACTCACCAGGGTCCCCTGGATACAACAAATATTGCAGTCTGGGGTTGGTCTGCTGGGCTGTGTAGTCCCTCTCCCGGCCACCGCAGTTCTGTGTAACACTGCCGCCGGCGCCATGTTGGATCCCTGAGGTGACTGCAGGGAAGAATTTCATAAGTTTTCCTGGTTGTCCTGGGGTTTTACTCCTGCGGGGCATAGTTGGGGAGGTCTGCACACTGCTCCTGTGCGTCGCTGTGGGGTTTATATCCCCTGGGGCCGGTGTGCGCAGCGATCAATCTGGCGGGTGGACGGAGCTGTCACAGAAGCGTTAATTTGTAGTCTGGGGGTCTTGTTTGTAGCGAAGTGGGTTTCTTGTAAAAAAAATTAAGTCGGCCCCGTGTGGTTGTTTTTAAAGGAGCACAATACGACAATACTTGAACAAAAATTAGCTGCATGGTCGAGTTGTCAGAAAGAAGCCTTTACTGCACCAATGACACAAAGAAGTCAGGTTACAATATGCCCAACAACACCTTGACACGCCTCACAGCTTCTGGCACACTGTAATCTGTAATGAGGAGACCAAAATAGAGCTTTATGGTCACAACTAGAGATGAGCGAATTATTCAAAAATTCGATTCGGCTGATTCGCCGAATTTGCAGGAGAAATTCGATTCGATGCAAATTTATTCGCCGCAAATTTAACTTATTAAAAGGGTTTCTAGGCTTCAGAGAGCCTTTATATTAGTGCAGAACACTGTACCTTTAATTTAAATGCCCTTGGAGTCTGCTGGGGAAGAGAAATAATACTGTCAGTCAGTATGACATGCAGATGAGTGCCGTCGATCTTAGAATCACCGCACACTTCACTCATTTGGGCAGTCACGGGGCACGACGAAGAAGAAGAAGAAGAAGAAGAAGAATGAAAAGAAGAATGAAAAGAAGAAGAAGAATGAAAAGAAGAATGAAAAGAAGAAGAAGAAGAATGAAAAGAAGAAGAAGAAGAATGAAAAGAAGAATGAAAAGAAGAATGAAAAGAAGAATGAGAAGAAGAATGAAAAGAAGAATGAAAAGAAGAATGAAAAGAAGAATGAAAAGAAGAATGAAAAGAAGAATGAAAAGAAGAATGAAAAGAAGAATGAAAAGAAGAAGAAGAAGAATGAAAAGAAGAAGAAGAATGAAAAGAAGAAGAAGAAGAATGAAAAGAAGAATGAAAAGAAGAAGAAGAATGAAAAGAAGAAGAAGAATGAAAAGAAGAATGAAAAGAAGAATGAAAAGAAGAAGAAGAATGAAAAGAAGAATGAAAAGAAGAATGAAAAGAAGAAGAAGAAGAATGAAAAGAATAATGAAAAGAAGAAGAAGAATGAAAAGAAGAATGAAAAGAAGAATGAAAAGAAGAAGAAGAAGAATGAAAAGAAGAAGAAGAATGAAAAGAAGAATGAAAAGAAGAAGAAGAAGAATGAAAAGAAGAATGAAAAGAAGAAGAAGAAGAATGAAAAGAAGAATGAAAAGAAGAAGAAGAAGAATGAAAAGAAGAATGAAAAGAAAAAGAAGAAGAAGAATGAAAAGAAGAAGAAGAAGAATGAAAAGAAGAATGAAAAGAAGAAGAAGAAGAAGTAAGAAAAGAAGAATGGAAAAAAAGGAGAAGAAGAATGAAAAGAAGAAGAAGAAGAATGAAAAGAAGAATGAAAAGAAGAATGAAAAGAAGAATGAAAAGAAGAATGAAAAGAAGAAGAAGAATGAAAAGAAGAATGAAAAGAAGAAGAAGAATGAAAAGAAGAATGAAAAGAAGAAGAAGAAGAATGAAAAGAAGAATGAAAAGAAGAAGAATGAAATGAAGAAGAAGAATGAAAAGAAGAAGAATGAAAAGAAGAAGAAGAAGAATGAAAAGAAGAAGAATGAAAAGAAGAATGAAAAGAAGAAGAAGAAGAATGAAAAGAAGAAGAAGAATGAAAAGAAGAAGAATGAAAAGAAGAAGAATGAAAAGAAGAAGAATGAAAAGAAGAAGAAGAAGAATGAAAAGAAGAAGAATGAAAAGAAGAAGAAGAATGAAAAGAAGAAGTATTCCAGTACAGCAAAAAGTGTATCTGCAGAGAGCTCCGCTATTTCTGACAGTTCTCTGACAGTTCCTTCACATTTACAGCGGTTGAAACATTGTATCTATTTATTTCCGAATAAAAACATCTGTATCCTAAATGGAAACAAATAGATACAATGTTTCAACCGCTGTAAATTAACTGTCAGAACTGTCAGAAATAGCGGAGCTCTCTGCAGTGACACTTTTGCCGGCTGATCGGGAAAAATTTGATTCGTGCACCCGAAGTTTGCTAAAATTCGGATTCGATGCGAATCGAATTTTTACTGATATTCGAAACGAATTCCACTTCGCCAGGTTCGATTCGCTCATCTCTAGTCACAACCATAAGTGCTATGATTGGAGAGGGGTCAACAAGGCCTATGGTGACAATAATAGTATCCGCACTGTCAAACATAGTGGTTGCTCACTGAAGTTTTGGGGATGTGTGAACTCTAAAGGCATGAAGAATCTTGTGAAAATTGATAGCAAGATGAATGCAGGATGTTATCAGAAAATACTGGCAGGCAAATGTTGCCCAGACAGAGTGAATCACATGGTCTTTTTACCATGTGACTGCTGTGACTAATCACAGTGCTCACATGGTAAACACTGAAAGTGAACATTGAAAGTGTAAAAATCAGTTCTCTATGCTCTCACTGTGACTGCATGTACACTCACAAACTGGTGTGCCAGCCACCCTAGTGTCCCTGATCACTGCCCATTGTAATCTATAGTAAGCAATACAACCAGCCCTGTCACCTGTCCCGGTGCACACACTAACATGGCCATATGCCTTACCAATGTCCTAATCACCGCCATACTCCATACAAGTTTTCTGATCACCGCCATACCCCATTCCAGCATTCTGACCACCACCATAACTCATAACAGTGTCCTAATCACACTATACCCCAAACCAGTATCCTGATCACTGCCATACAAGCATCCTTACCACCGCCATACCTCATGCTATTGTCCTGATCACTGCCATACCCCACACCTGTGTCCTGATCACTGCCATATATCATTCCAACATCAAGCATTTTAGGGTCTCAACTTAGCAATTTTCAAATATAAAACCCATAGTTTGTAGACTCTATAGCTTGCATGAAGACTAAATAATATACACTGTTTGTTTGGGTTATTTTTACCCCAAAAATGTAGCAGAATACATTTTGACCTAAATTAATGAAGAAATATTGATTTGCAAAATTTTGTAATAAAAACTAAGCAAAAATGATTGTTTTTCTACATTTTGGTATTTTTTCATTTACCGGTATATAGCAAAAAATAACAAACACAGTGGTAATCAAATACCACCAAACGCTCTGTCTCAAAAAAATGATAAAAATGTCATATGGGTACAGTGTTTCTCAAACACACAATTGTCAACTTCAATCTATTTAGGTTTTTCAAAATTTTCCAGATCAACTTTAACATCAGGAGTTGCTGGACTTATTTTTCTTAGCTTTGGAGAGTTGGAAATTGTAGCTTTCCAACTTTTCAGAATTCTTTATTTGTTATCATGCAATATACATGATAGTGAGGCTGTTGCAAATATTTTACACATGGCCTACAATATTGCTGCACATTTTAACTTTCTAGTCATTTACTTTATTTTTACTTAATAACAGTTAATCTATTGAGATTATGAGGTATTTTAAACATTTATGTTGTGCAATATTTTTTTAGTCATGTTTTATTTACCAATCTTGTCACATTTTGCTAATGATGCCATTACATTTCCTCATATACCTATAAAAGTTAAGTTTAAATTGGTTCTTGTCTATTAAACTTGCAAATTAAATAAATTCTAGTCAACATGTAATGAGCTAGACTGCAGTGTTTGTGATGGCTTGAGCTGATGACAGATTAATCAAGATGTAAAATTAAGGAACTACGTGCCTCTAACCTGAGATGATGATACAACATACAGGAAAAATCTTGCTTTTTGATACTTACATTTAATTAGGCAAGCTTTAAAGAACAGATTTTTTTCAAGTTCCTAACGCTTGTGTAATGATTAAAAAAAATTGTGCCTCAAAATTAATGAGAATTCTAAAATAAAAATTAGTCTTGACAAAACACAGTTTAAAATGTACTACTCAATGTGTCTATTAATAGTAAATAAACCACTTCCCTTTAAGAATATGCTGGCATAAAGTAGTTCTACAGATTTTTAATTATTTTAATATTAAAAATGCAAAGACAGCATCTAAACAACTAGCAGTATCTTCTGCCCTGAGAGAGCAACCCAGTAGCATAGCTGGTGGGACAGTCTGTCTTGGATATTACTATGTTGGGGGTGTCTAAGAACTGGATCCCTGCTAAACAGAACATACATTGCTACCTTACCCACAACTCTCTTGTATCAACCCTGGAAGCCCTGTCACGTAATTTTTCTTGGGGAGTGAGGAGGTTTTCGTGCTACAGAGTTTTGCTGAGGGAAGGGAGATTTTTGCTGGTGGAGGGTTGGTGATAGAGTTTTTTTTTCTCTTATCATGTTGTCCGGATTCCTGGTTTGTTGTTCGCATATTGTCAAAATTGCTAGTTTGTTGCCCCCTTGGGGTTACAATAGCCTAATTTCCCCTTAATCACTAGCCTACAGGGCACTTATACCCCCTTCCTGCCCAGGCCAATTTCCAGCTTTCAGCGCTGTCACACTTTGAATGACAATGCAACATTGTACCCATATGAAATTTTTATCATTTTTTGAGACAGATAGAGCTTTCTTTTGGTGGTATTTAATCACCTCTGGGATTTCTATTTTTTCTTAACCAAAACCCACTGAAAATTTTGAAAAAAAAAACTTTTTTTTTTAGTTTTTGTTATACAATTTTGTAAATAAGTGATTTTTCTCCTTCACTGATGTGCGCTAATGAGGCTGCAGTGATGGGCACTGATAGGTGGCACTGATGGGCACTGATGAGGAGGCACTGGTAGGTTGCACTGATGGGCATTGACAGACATCACTGATGGGCACTGAAAGGCAGCACTGATACATGGCACTGATAGGCGGCACTGATAGGCAACACTGACTGGCACTGATAGGTAGCACTGACTGGCACTGATATGCGGCACTGATGGGCACTGATGCGAACTGATAGGCAACACTGACTGGCACTGATAGGTGGCACTGATTGACATTGATAGGTGGCACTGACTGGCACTGATGGGTGACATTGAAAGGCAGCTCAGATGGACACTGATATGTGGCATTGATGTGCACTGGTATGCACTGATATGTGGCATTGATGTGGCACTGATGAGCACTGACTGCTGGCACTGATGGACACTGACAGGTGGCACTTCTGGGGCCACACTGATCATCAGGGCACACTGATCATCAGTGCCCTGATGATCAGTGCACACGTCCCCTCCGCAGAAAACCTATTACCGGCTCTCCTCTCTTCTCGAGCTGTCAGCGTGACAGCTCGAGAGGAGAGAAATGCCGATAACCGGCATTTCCATGTTTACATGTGATCAGCTGTGATTAGACACAGCTGATCACATGACCGAGCCGACATCTTCAGCTGTCTCTATGATCCGCTGTGTCCGAGGGACACAGCACACCGGCGATTGCCACACTGCGCGCTCCCTGAGCCGTGCATGCGCGGTGAAAATGGAAAGACGTCATATGACATCCTATCAGAACGAGAGAACCACCTTGTGCCCGTCATTGTACTATATGGCAGGCGGAAGGTGGTTAAAATAGTTACAATTACCCATTTTTTGCCTGCATAATTTCACATTCGTGCATTTTTTTTACACACTTTGTCACAATAGACTGCTTTCTGCCCATGTATTGTAAATATTGACTACTTGCTGCCACATATAACTGTTGACACCATGTATTGTATACCATTGCCCATTTGGGGTCCATGTATTGCCAGATTAGACAAACTTTTGCTTATATTCCAATATTTTTATTAGAAAATTTTGAAACATACAAAACAACTGAAAACAGTGGTATAAGGAGGTTCACATTAATACAAGCAAAATATGTATAGAAAGAATGAGCTGACGGCACCTCGCCATTTGGCCGAGATACAATGCAGAGTTTCGCTTTAGCTACATGAGAGGTATGCTCCCTTTTGTGAACCAGTTGGAGCGTTAGTAGGTATGTTTAAGGGGAAGTGGAAGGAGTAGAAGGAGGGGAAGGGGAGAGGGGGGGAAGTAAAGGCACCTGAGTTGTCGGAGTCATGTAGTGCGGAAGGATATTATAGAATCATTTTATTGAACAGTTGGGATTCTGTAACCATCGAGTCCATTGGGTCTCAAATTTATAATACGAGGAATTGTGGAGTGCTGTTCTTCTCTCCATCTCGCATAAGAAGTTAAGATCGGTCAATAAGCGGGACAGAGTAGGATTGTTAATAGAACGCCAGAGCCTGGTGATGTTCAATTTTGCAGCTGACAAGACGTGTATGGTAACAGTGCGTGAAGACAGTGGAATTTTGTCTATGCCAATATAGAGGAGCACTAGAGCAGGGTTTGGGGAAATTGGGGTTTTCACTATCGAGGAGATTAGTTGGAAAACCTGATTCCAGTAAGAAGTAAGGGATTTGCACGCCCACATCAAGTGGAGAAGGGAGCCTCTTTCCCCACAACGTCTCCAGCAAGTGTGGGGATGTTGAGGATAAAATAAGGACAGCTTGACAGGTGTTAAGTACCATTGATGGAGTATTTTCAAGTATGATTCCCAGTGTGAGCTACACTTTGAGGCTTTGAAAGTAGTGGTGAAAATTCTCTCCCAGGTGCAGGGAGATATCGGTTGTTGAATTATGTTTTCCCAGTTTGCTAGGGATGATGTATATGTGGTGAACTGTGAGTCAACCAGCATTGTGTAAAAAGTTGATATACCTTTTTTTGGGTAAGTAGATTTTTGAAAGAAGTGGTGTGCTGTCGCTGGGAATTTTATGTTAAATGGTACATTCGTCTTGTGGAGGGTATGGGTTAAGCGTATATAGGTGAAATATTCAGTAGCCGGAATTCGGTATTTGTCCCGAATAGCCTGAAAGGTATGTAATTTATTTTTAGTGTATAGATCTTGTATATGGAGTATTCCATGGTCTACCCATAGGTTTAAATGAGGAGAGAGGAAGTGTAGGGATGAAAGTGGAGTGGGAATTTGGAGGTTGTCTTTGCGTAATTGGGTATGAGTAAGAAAGTCCTCCCAAGCTGCTAGGGAAGCTCGTATACAAGGGTTATAGTGCGGGTTTGTGGGATGTACTCCGCGGGGTATGAATAGTAAGTCGGACAAGGTGTGTGGTAAGAATAGGGAGGTTTCCATGAGAGTCCAGGTCTTGCTAATGGTAGGTTGTCTCCAGTAGAAAAGCTGATCAAGTAGAGCAGCAAGGTAATATGACTTCACATGTGGGAGGCCCGCTCTGCCTCTGGAGGGAGGACGGACCAGAAGATTCGTGACACATCTAGGCTTTTTCGAGTTCCATAGGAACTGATTCAGAATTGTCTGAAGTTTTGTAAAAAAGATATGGGGAACTGGGATAGGGAGTGTTCTAAAGATGTAGAGTATCTTGGGTAAGATACACATTTTAACTGTCGCCATTCTGCCTAACGTCGAGAGGGTAGTGGTGCGTAGACCTTTAATCTCTTGTGGGATAGATTCAAGTAATGGTTTAAAGTTAGCATTGTATAGTTGGCTAGTCCTTGGAGTGAGTTTAATTCCTAGGTACGGAACGCTACATTTTTCCCAAGTAAAGGGGAAGTGTTTAGAAATAAGATTTTGGGTAATTTCAGGTGTGTGTAGATTCAGTATGGAAGATTTTGGTTCATTAAGTTTGTAGTAAGATACGGATGTGTAGTTTTGGATGTGCATTCGTACTGTGTTGAGGGATTTGTATGGGTTGGTGACCATTAGGATAATGTCATCCGCAAAGAGACTGATCTTGTGTTCGGATTTTAGGAATTGAAATCCTGTGAATTTAGGGTCGTTTCTGAGGTTGGTTGCTAGTGGTTCAATGAGAAGAGCAAAAATTATAGGGGATAATGGGCATCCTTGTCTAGTTCCGTTAGAAATGTAGAAAGGTTGGGATAGTGTGCCATTGGTTAGTACTCTGGCTGAAGGTCTAGAGTAAAGGGACAATATGGCTGATAACATCCAATCAGATATTCCAAATTTTTGCAGTGTATGTGTCATAAATTGCCAATGGATGCGGTCAAACGCTTTTTCTGCATCGAGCGATAGTAGGAGTGAAGATTGGGGATTTAGTTCAAGGTGGTGTATCAGGGATAAGATTTGTCTTGTGGCGTCAGGGGCCTGTCTACCAGGAATAAATCCTACTTGGTCTGGGTGAATTAAAGTCGGTAGGTAGGGAAGTAGTCTCAGGGCTATTATCTTAGCGTATATCTTTATGTCTGTGTTGAGAAGTGAGATTGGTCTGTAATTTTGTACCAATTGAGGGTCTTTGCCAGGTTTCGGAATTATCGATTGTAACATTTCTTGGGGGAATTCTCCACAAGTAGCGGCGTGGTTGTATAGGAGAGATAGGTGCAGAGTGAGGTTGGGGGCAAGTGTTGTGTAATATTCATTGGTGAAGCCATCATTCCCTGGTGATTTGTTCAGAGGCAGGGTGCGTATGATTCTCTCTATCTCAGGAGGGGCAATCGGTACAGAGATAGATGCAAGTTGGGACTGAGTTAAGCGTGGGAGATTAGTGTTAAGCAAAAACTGTTCGATTGATTGTGCTGTTGGCTGGATTGTATCAGCGTCATCTTTTAGGTTATATAGTGTCTGGTAGTAGGCCGCAAAAGCATTGGCAATGTCTTGTGGGTTTGTCAGGGTGTCAAGTGAAGAAGGATGTCGGATTGTGGATATCTTGGTTTTAAGTCGTTTTTGTTTGATAGTCTTGCTAAGGAGCGAATTTGCTTTGTTGCCTAGTGCATAAAATCTGGCTTTTGTTTTTTGCAGATTAGCATCGTATGCGTGTAGAAAAATGGTTCGTAATTTATTTCTATCAGAGTTTAGGGTCGCTGTTGTGGCTGGATTTGGGTGCTGTTTATTCAGTTTTTCGTTTAAGCGGATGGAAGTCATGAGCTGGTCAATTTGTCGGGAACGTTGTCTCTTAATGCGGGAGTTTAATTGGATGAGGATACCTCTCATGTAGGCCTTGTAGGCCGGCCAGAGCGTGGTAATGGATATATCAGGGGTGGAATTGGTATCAAAAAAGAGTTTGTGAGCTTCTTGAATATGCTTCAGGTTTTCCGGTGCTGTTAAAAGTGCGGAATTAAGTCGCCAGATAGGTGGTAGTGCTGTTTTTTGATCATCGCCCAAGGATATTTGGATCGGAGCATGGTTGGACCAGGTTATGGTCCCTATTTTGGATGACGTCACCTGTTGCAGCGTCCATTTGTCCGTTATAAACATGTCTATTCGTGAGTAGGAAAGATGCGGAGGGGAGTAGTAAGTATAGTCCCGTTCAGAACCATGTTGACATCTCCAAATGTCATAAAGGTCATTGTCATGGAGAAATTGGTTAAAAGTAGGTTTAGTGTCTTTGGAAGTGGAGGATGAGTCTATGTCCGAATTTCCAAAAATGTTGAAATCTCCATTAATGATGAGTTTCCCTTGTTTATGTAGGGAGATGGTTTTAAAAAGTTTACGGTAGAAACGTAACTGTTTGCAGTTTGGGCCATAAACATTCACTAAAGTGTGGGTCTTGTCATTTATTTGGCATACTAATATGTGAAAGCGTCTGTGATAGAATACGGAATGAAAGAGAGTCGTTGATAGCCGTGATCACTCCATTCTTCTTCTTTGGTGTTGGTTGCCATGAATATTTGAGAGAAGCGATGAAGGTATAATTTGGGTGACTTATTGGTAGCAAAGTGTGTTTCCTGTATGAAGAGTATGTCCGCTCGTGACTTCCGTGCTTCTTTAGATAGTAGTGACCGTTTATAAGGTGAATTTAGGCCTCGGACGTTTAAGGACGTAAGATTAATCATTGGTATTTATAATTCCAAGATTTTCCTTTAACTGGAGTGTTATTTGGGAGAATCGTAAGAATATGTATTTTTCCAAGAGGATGAGTGTTCGAGTGTAGGTGATGGATCTGTGACTCAATCGAAGCGATAAAGGGAGTATTCCAATATGTGTCGCCATAGATGATACTGGGGTATTGAGTGGATGTCCAATGGTGCCAGGGTAAGGAAGGGGTGAGGATATTGTGAACAATAAAAAACCATTTGCGAAAAATGCAAATATCACGTGTAGCCAACATTGCTACCTCTAAACTGGGGGGTTCAAGAGGGCTTGACCGCTGGGTGGTGGTCAGGCCAATTGTAAAAACTTTGAACGAAGTTCAAGGGTTTAGGCCAAACGCCAGACAAATTAAGTGAATGAGTGGCTCCTGGGAGAGCGTGTGAGTATGCAGAGTAATAAAGAAAAGTATGTCCTGTAGGGGCTATGTTGCTTCCATAGAACTATGCGTAGGTTCTTGTGGTTCCGCAGGGATGATATTCCAGGATTTTAGTAGATCCAGGCCTGCCTCCAATGTTTTGATGGTGAAGATCCTACCATTTTGCCGCACCGTTAACTTGGTGGGGAACCCCCATTGGTAGGCTATGCCGTGGTTTCTGAGGGCCTTGGTGATTGATAGCATACGTTTCCTGTTAAGGAGGGTAGCCTTAGATAAATCCGCATATAGGCGGAGATTTGTGTGTGATGGCGGGAGCGGTGGCGGGTTTCGGGCCGCCGTCATGATTCTGTCTTTCACGTGGTAGAAATGAATACGTGCTAAGACATCCCTAGGTATAGATGTTGGTAAAAAGGAGGGTTTAGGTAGGCGGTGCGCACGGTCAATTGCGAGTTCTAAGTCGGATATTGATGGTAGGAGGATTTTAATGTATTGCTGTATGTATGGGAGTAGGTCATCGTTTGCGACAAATTCAGGTATTCCTCTGAACTTAATATTGTTGCGACGTGATCTGTCTTCCAATCGGCCAGTTTTTGATTGATTCGCTCTAGGTCAGCTGAGTGATCTACGTGAGCATCAATTAAGTTGTTGTGCGCTGTAATGATGTCTCCCATGTTGTTCTCAATGTGGCTTATTCTGTGTTCCTGTTGTTGTACTATATTTGACAGTTGGTTAAGTGACGTGAAGATATCATTATGTAGCGATTGGCGCAAAGACGTGAGCATGCTTCTCATGCATATCTCTGTCAGAAGTATATCTGACGCAGGGAATGCGTCTATATCAGGCATGGCTGGGTGGGATAGATGCGATGTAGGTTCTGAGGCCTGGAATAATGTGCTGGGGTCCTGCTCTAGCCGTGGCCTGGACTTAGCTGGGCTTCGTGATGTAGGGGATAGTGGGGGTGACAACTCCCCAGGGTCCCCGGGGTAGAGCGGGTGCTGGAATCCCTTTGTTGGGACCTGTAGTCCTCCTGCAGGTCTCTGCTCCCCTCTCCCTGCTTGCAGCCGCGGGCGCCATCTTGGATTCCCGGCCCGACGGCCGGGAAGAATTGGGTCAGCTTTCCTGGCTGATCCGCCGTTTTTTTCCTCCTTGGCATATCTGCGGAGGGTCGGGCACCTTATGTAAGCGGTGCGGTGTCACGCTTGTGTCCCAGGGCCGGTTTGTGCCGCTGTGTGTCTGGCGGGTGGACGGAGCTGCCTCACTGCACGTCCACCTTCAGAGCTGGCCGCGCATGCGCCCCCCAAACTTTTGCTTATGTGTAGGTCAAGTCAAAGCTGTTTAGAGGATCATATTACTATAATTTTGTCTCCTGTAGGCCTGTCATTATTTAAGCATGCCTCTACTATTCTTATGTTTTATTATATTTTTGCTTATTCTTATGTTTTTCCAAATACAAATCCTTGAATTAAACTTTATTAGGATGCTGCTTTTTTTCTGTTTTACTACAATACATTATCCATGACACTAGACAAAGAAGATGTTCACTGTTTCATTTTTTCCTGCTCATTATTAGTATCTAAGTAATTTCATGATAACTACTAAAAAGAATGTTGATGCATAGAGGAGTATTGGGGAAAGTGAAATGGTCTCAGGTACCAATTGTGCTAGTGCCAGGTATGCCACTTTAGCAAACCTTACTTTAATCAAGGAGATGAGGTTCGGGTCTAACATGGGCTCAAAGTGAATCCTGCTTGTTTACGGACATGCCAAAATAATGTGGGATTTCAATGCCACTTCTTGGTCTTTGGACTCTGGTCACCTGGCTACAAAAGGCCAATAAGGGGGCGTTTGAATAAGCTAGCCCTATCTCTAAAAAAGGGGAATTCTCAGCAGCCATATTGTTAATTTATTTGCTGCTTTAAAGTGCACAGGCATAGTTAGGTGTTGGAGACTTAAAGGCATCAGGTATTAGCTGGTATCTTAAAATAGATATAAATAAAAATGGAGTTGGGTTTGGCATGAACTCAGTCTGAACCCAGTTTGGCACAACTGGTGGGAAGCTCTCAAATGATTATATTCCTGCCAGCCCAATCAGCTGCAGCACAGTCATTCCCTGCACCTCAACTGCATACACAAAAAAGTAGAGATGCCTTTTCATGGCCTTTTTCTCCCTTTCCAATCCACCAGCAACCTGCCATAGCTTTGGGGTAATGGTCCAAGGCAATGCCTGATGATTCTTGATCTATCCAGGATTCTTCAGTCCTACAAAAACTGGAGCTCATGCCTGTGGTCTTACACTACTGCAAGGATGCAGGTCTAGCTAATTTTGCACATCTAATATTTAGAATCAGAGTACATGTAGAGGACCTTGTGGCTCAAATGTTGTTCTGCAGAGCATTAGCACAAGAAATCACATATTATGACATAGATATCACAATGTACTGTAGCTGGGCGGCAACTACAGGCAAAGCGACATACGGGTGCATCACTCTGGCTGTACTAACACAGGGGGGCATGCTCCCCACCTACAACTGCTGTGTCCAGTTGACACACCGGAATGAAGATCCCGGTGAACGGGACCAGGTGATCATATGATCGCATATGTTAGCAAAGTTGTTATGAATCAATCTGACTCATAACAGTTCTGCTTCTCTTCCTGGTGAGCTGTGATTGGACCACAGCTGTCACATGATACATGGGGCCAATCACAGCATTCTGTACCATGTGACCAGATCTAGCTAATCACAGATCACTATCTTGACTATCAAAAACCTAACTCATTCATGACCGTTCATGACAGCAAGCTTTGCATTTCAGAAGAAATTATCTTTATTTCTCCTGCAAAGCAAAGTGTAAAAAAAATCCCTGATCAACCCCCACAGTAGTAAAATGTTACAATGGTAACATTGTACCATTCTGATAAAAGTATTAAAAAAAAAGTAATACAAAAAAAGTAAAAAAAAACAAAATTAAAAAACCATATTGAGAATTAAAATAAAATGTTTAAGGGATTTTTTTTTTAACTACTTGCCGACCGCTTACCTGCATTTTGCGGGCGAGCAGCGGCTCTGGGCAAAGCAGAGTAATCTTATGTTGTTTCCTATTGCAGGGTGGGAATGCGCCTTGCCCCCCCTGACACCTCCATGGTCAGTCCAGGGAGAGAAGAGAAAACACTGCACCGAATGAAAGCACTACATTTTACACACACACACGTTAGATTAGCACATTTAACCCTTTGATTGCCCCATCACCCAGCCAGTACCATTATTACAGTGTCAGTATATAGAATTTTTCACTGATTACTGTATTACTGTCACTTACTGCGACATCAGGTAGCATCAGGGTCAGTAAGTGCCACTCCCAGCCAGGGTCAGCTAGTGTTAGATTGCCTGCACACTATCGCACTCACGCTGTAGGTCCCTGATCACCGCCATTATTAGTGTAGTGTTTTGTACAGATCAATATAATGATCATGAACAAAACTATACTAGTGCCTGCTTTGTATAGTGTCCCCAAAAACACAGTATTATCAGGATCGGCCCCTTTCGCTGCTAGCACTAGCGTTTAGCCGCTTCACTGTTTTTCACGGAAGATTTGTACCAATGGATTGTGGGCCAAGGCAATTTATATACACAACAATAAATTACTGCCCACCCAAATTCAGCATTGCCAGACAATTTGCATGGAAACCTATCATGGTTTCTGAATTTAAAACTTTTTTGGGCCTAACCCTCAACACAGACCCGATTCATCATATGCCCATGTTCTCTGCTGTTACATACATGCCCAACATGGACCAGCAATGTACTGCTACATCACTGGACTTTGAGTGGTTATACTGGGATGTTGATTGCAGCTACAGTCATCATCCTGGTATCGTTTTTTTCAGCTGGTGGTTAGCTTTCATGTAAAGGGAATTCTAGTGGCCAATTAGCTGCTGAATTGTGTTTACAAGCAGCAGGAATGGACATACCCCCCTCCTGACATCCTTCCACAGTTTTCCTGGGCTCTCCTGTCCCACAGGAGAATCTGAGAATGCAGCTGGCAGTTCCGCTGGCTGACCATAGAGCTGTTCAGAGACCAGAATGGCTCCAATCATTTCTATAGTCAAAGAAATTGGAAGCTACAAGAATTTCATCACTTCAGTTTTGCAGGATATAAATAGCACCATTTGTAAATTGGGAAAGCATCTGATCACACCGTTCTTGGTGAGATCAGATGATGTAAAGGCAGTATAATGTATAAAATTGCGCTTACAAAAAGAATAAAGTGTCTCAGCATGTACATAATCTCTTAGAGGAGGTTTTTATGTCCCATGCTGTTGCTAAGAGATTATGTACATGCTGAGACACTTTATTTTTTTTGTAAGCGCAATTTTATTAATAAATGGGTCATTTGACACTAATACCTACTACACTATATTGATTTATTCTTATCCAAGTTATAATGCCATTTGGGAGCCGAATACATTGTTGAATGAGAGAAGCCAATGCTAATCTATGCTGGTGGATTTATATTGTCTGATAAGGTGCATGATCTGTGAGGTGGTGGAGAGTGTATTCACGGACACTTGTGATTTTTTGGAGAAGTGAGGAGAGCACGAGAGAGTGTGTAATTGATTATAAAGATATTACACTATATCTAATTTCTTCAGAGGTGTATCTCCTATTAAGAGGAGAATGGAATAGGAGGTTGAATTTTGGAGGAGATGGAATGTGTTTAAGGCTAAGTTCAAGCCAATAGAGGGTAAGAGTAAGGATTACAGACGTGGAGTGGTTTTTGCACTATTTTGCACTCATTTTGTAAGTGAGTTTTTTTTTTTTGGATTATACTAGTATGCTGTGGATAATGTAATATGTGTGGTATATTTTTTCTTTTGAGGGTGACAAGTGGAATTTGAAAGATTTATCACATGTGGAGGAAGAACACTGAATAAGAAGATCCTATGTTTTGGTTCACACTAGTGGTTATATAGGACATTTAAACGCTGAAAGTGACTTAGACTGTGGATCTGTGCCAAACTGCCTATATAAGCTGAAGTGTGAAATGAACGGTAGTCAACCAGTTTACTGTCATTTACCTATGATCTGACCTGCTTCTTGGCTTGTCCTGTCCCCAAGGCCTTTTGATTTGGGGCCTTGTTGCCCAGCTGTTAACTGCCTTCCACCTGTATGCCAACACTGTTCCTGTACCTCACTGCCTGGCTGTTGCTGACTTTGGGGTGTGTACAAACAAATGCAAGAAAATGTTTGTACACACCCCTTTCTAGGACTGTTGAACTGTTGTACATTTACCACTGACATCATGGGATCTGAACCTGGTTATGTTGGGTATTTAGAATCCACATGTTTAACCTATGAAGGGTATTTTTTTATTCTCACCCACAAGGTTCCCCAAGTTAAAGCTTGCTTCAGACAGCCTGCATTCAGGTGCCTCATCATTCAAGCCTATAAATTTAAGACCAATGTTCCACATTTCTCTGTCAAAGCACACCCTACTAAATCAGTTAGTGTTTTATGGGACTGTCAGCATCCAGCACGTGTTTCACAGATTCTCAAGGCTACCATCTTATCTTCTGTTCACGCTTTTGTTTAATTTTACCAGGTGGATGTTCAAGACTCAGATGATGCCATTTTCAGGCATAAATTTCAATCTTCAAAAGACTCTATATAAAAATTACATAAAACCCATATGAACACATACACTTGTGTTCAAAATAATAGCAGTCAGACATCACTAACCTGATCAATCACTGTTTTTGGTAGAAATGATATTTCTACATGGCAAATAATTTACTAGCAGGTGTAGTAGAGTAATAGAAATCCAACAGACCCAACAGTCATGACATGCATGCTGCTGATTCTGTGTAATTGAATCACTAATTGAAAGGGGCATGTTCAAAATAATAGCAGTGTGGAGTTCTGTTAGTGAGGTCATTCATTCTTTGAAAAACAGGTGGCAATTATTGCCCTTATTTAAGGAAGGAAGGCGGCAAATGTTGTACATGCTGGTTACAGTGCATTTCAGACATTGTTCAGAAGAACAGCGTACCTTGATTAAAAAGTTGATTGGAGAGGGGAAAACATATAAAGAAGTGCATAAAATGATAGGCTGCTCAGCTAAAATGATCGCAAATGCTTTAAAATTGCAACCAAAACCTGAAAGACGTGGAAGAAAGCAAAAAACTATCATTCGAATAGATAGAAGAATAGCCAAAATGGCAAGGACTCAGCCAACAATCAGCTCCAGGAAGATCAAAGAACGTCTAAAGTTACCTGTGAGTACTGTTACAATTAGAAGATGCCTGTGTGAAGCCAAGCTATCTGCAAGAAGCCCCCGCAAAGTCCCACTGTTGAAAAAAAGACATGTGCTAAAAAGGTTACAATTTGCCAAAGAGCACATTGACTGGCCTAAAGAGAGCAAGCAATAAGTAACACTAAGAAAATACAAAAATCTGAAGCATCCTTGGCATAAATGTGACCATTAAGAAAAATTTAAGTTTGCATGTGAATTGAGCATCATTTGGCGAGAGAATGGTACGTGCTGGTATTGCACATATCTAGCTCTTTCATATATTTTTTACTGTAGGAAGAGATTTGCTCCTAGCTGAAGTGTGCAACATACATGCTAATTATTAAATGGAACCTGTGTTCTCCCCTTGACTTACAGTATAATATAACCACTGGTGCCACTTTGCATGCTTGCTTTATCTTCAGTAAACTGTAAATACCTCCCTAGGGCGCTATAGTACAGTCTTCCATGGTCAATATTTGTTTCTTTTTTATTCTATTCCAGCACCATTCAAGTGTATTAACCCAAAATCCATAGCATTTGGCAGTAACTATAAAGGTGTGGGAAGTTGTGGGACAAATATTGGCTGCCTAAGTTGGGGGTAATATTTTCATATCAGAGCTCCTTCAATTTAGGGATAACTGGATTGAAGATAAAGTAAATATGAAAAGACACTCTTAATGGAGCCTGCTCTATGGACTTAGGTCATCTTACATGACAAGGTGAGCCCATAGGTTTACCCTTAAAGTCTTTTTCACCTAAAGCTACTGGATAAATTCTGAGAGGAATTTGATGAGTGGAAATTCTGACAAGAATAAGGTGAGTGGAAGGTTTTTTTTAAACTCTCAGAGATTCTAGCAGCAATATCTCCACATTGCCAATCCCAGCCTTAATATCTCCACATTGCCATTCCCAGCCTTAATATCTCCTTGACTTGAAGTCTCACTTTTCCTGCTATAGTCTCACATTGTAAGGGCATTGATAGGTGGATGAGCCTAGGAGCCAAAGTGCAGAGATCTTGCCAGATTAGTCCTACATAGATAAAATAAACAGGTGAGTGTTTCAGCTAAAACTAAAAACTCAGCTTTGAATACAAAGAATTATATACTTAATCTATCACTTGTCTCTTTTGCTATAAAGCTGTCAAGGACAAGATACCTTGTACTGACAGTCTTACTAATACTGATCCTCTTAATCATTGTGAAAGTGGAACCTTCTGAGTGCCATAGGATGAAGTCACCCAGCAGGTGTGAATTATATATTTCAGCCCGGGAGATAATGTTTTTCTTTTTCTGAAGACATCCATATGCTGTCAATCTTGTCACAGAGCAAATCTTTGTTTTCTCTTTCTTGGAAGCGGATAAATGATATTTGTATTACAGCTAGTAGAAAGGAAGATAGAGAACATGTTTTTTCTAATATACCAGCTCATTTCACCTCATCTACTCTAAAATATTTCACTCCCTCTGAATTGCAATGTTTATCATTTGGTGAGCATTGCTTATTAGTAAGTTCTTTGATTTTTGAGTTCTAGGGGGTTGAAACAACTATATTTAGCATTAAATGGTTTTGGAGTATATTAAAATTAAAGATCTGGGTACGTTTAGTGAATAAAATGACTTAATATTTGAAATACACAATTATCAGTGTCTATAGTAATACTATTTTAATGGTATGGGATAATAATTAGGATGGCCAAAATGGCTCAATTCAACCCTGCTCTAAAAGTTGCAAACTTTATTATGGCAAATATGTTTACTGCTGCTCAAGGTAGAGAGACTCCCAATCTCCAAGCACAACTCCTCCTGTAGGTGCTAGCCCAGCTCATGTGCTGCATAGATGAGAACAAAGGACGTCCGATCGGCTGCACTCCAAACAATCCACTTTATTGAACAAAGATATAAAACCAGTACAGACAGTTGAAATACAGTGGGGGACTGTCGGGTAAATGTGTTTCATGCTAAAAACAGTGCTTATTCATTACCCATGAATAAGCACTGTCTTTAGCGGGAAATGTGTTTTCCTGCCAGTCTCCCGCTGTATTTCCAATGTCTGTATTGGTTTTATCTTGGTTCAATAAAGTGGATTGTTTGGAGTGCAACCAATCAGATGTTCTTTGTTCTAGTTTATTATTGCAAATGTTGACTCTACCAGCCAAAACCTTTTTTTAATATTCAATTGAGCTTTTCTAATAGCATTTTTTAATTATAATATTATGGTGACTCATGATAAATGCTTACTGGCCCCTACTCAGGCTAACAAGATCCGATGAAGTAGATGCTGCTGACTAGTGAGGGTGCAGGCTGAGAAAGGGTTTGTCCAGACCTAAAGCACTCTGTACAAATAGAAAGAGATACCAAGATCGCCACACACCTTGCCCAGCCTGAGTGTATAGCAGGTATGATTCTTCTAGGCAATGCCCCCAACATGCTTTGCCCTCCCTGGAGGTCACATGTAATATGCAATTCTATCTGTTTACAGACAAACAAAAATCATTGAGTTTGCTGGGAAAAGCTATTGTGCAAAACCAAATGATCCTGCATGTAAATTGGTTTAGCAAACACTGTTGTGCTTTAAAATTTCCCCAGCAAACTCAATGATTTATGTTTGTAAATAAATAGAATTGCATATTACATACAATATGTGACCTTCATGATTATGCCCTGAGGATAAGGTGAAACATGCTGGGGGCATGGCTTGGATGAATTGAGTTGAGGCTGATTTTACCTGCTAACTACTCAGGCCGGGAGAGGTTTTCAGTGGTCAGGGTATCTCATCCTATTTCTACAGAGAACCTTCCATGTTTAATTTTTTTTCACTAATCATATATGTGCCACATATTTACCATCCTAGGATTTAAATGTAAATTTCTCACCTGCAATTAAAGTAAAATAACATGCAAATAGTGGGGACAAATCATGCCTGAATAAATAAGATAGATTACATTTAATTTTTAAAAATATGCCTCTTTGTGCCAGATGTAGAGAATGGCTGAGAGGTATAGCATGTACAGGAATAGGATGTGTCAGTAAGGGTACAAAATCACTAAACCCCATTGCACCCCATAAGTTGTATGACATTATCATTGTTGCCAATAGACCTTTTGCATTTGGAAATAGTTACAGCAAGCTCAATAGTTTCATGTTTGCCTGTACATAGTTTCATATTTCTAGTTATACATTTCAGAGCATGTGTACACAACATTTTTCCTATTTGCTTCTAGCACACATTGCTGTGATATGAATCTGTCACAGTCAGCTCAATAATGTGTGTGTCTGTTCACAGTTGCAGGCTCAGATTGCACTTACTGATTTCAAAATGTTACAACTATGTAATATTGGCTGAAAAAGGCTTTTAACACATATTACTGTGCTTATAAAATAGCCATATTTTATACAGCCACCTCAGTATTTTTCTGTGTCTGTACTTATAATGATCAGTCAATGCCAGTGGTCTCCATTCACAGATCAAGAACGAATGTCACAATGATTTTTTGTTTTTTCAACAATTAAGTTTTTATTGAATTTTAAAAGAGATAAACATACAGTGATCAGACTTGTAGAAAGATTAATTTGCAAATGATTGTAGAAGATATATACCAGTAATAATGCACATCTTCATTCAGAAAGTTCAGTAAGTTGTCCGAAGTAAAGAAGAAAAATTAAAGAAAAGAAAACAAAAACATGACATTCGTGAAAAGTAATAAACAATAGGCAACATTGGTATGTACATATCAACCAATTTCAAATAGGAATATCTGAAATACAATATTTCCATGTCTGTTCAAATTTTGGCAAGGAGTTAGTTCTGAGAGCAAGCATTCTCTCGTAAGTGTAGTTAAGATTTGTTATGGCTTTTATTTCTGATATACTAGGTGCTATATTTTTACGCCACATTTTGGTAATTATAATTAGTGATTTGGCTACTAGCAAGATATTTAGTATAAGAGTATGATAGGGAAAAGGAAACCTCTCAATACCTTTGATGTGGGAGAATCGGATTGTGTAGAATTGGATTGTGTAGAACTGCCAGGCTTGTGGATGCATATAAATTGACAGTTTAGGGTTGTTTTTTAAGAAATGTTTAATGTGTGTGTGTGTGTGTGTGTGTGTGTGTGTGTGTGTGTGAAAAAAATTCAGTAGAAGGTATATTGTAAGTTTATACTAATTCATTAATGGTTTTGGGAATGTTATTTTTGAAAAGCTCTTCTACCCACATAATACCTAGCTCTCGCAATGTTTTAGTCTGTAGATTGGGTATAATAAGATCCAAAAAAGAAAGCAGGGTAAACACATTTGCATTATGCTTATTGTGTACTGATTTGTGTACAAAGGTTTTCATGCTTTCATGGAGGCCTGGATTGTTAGGGGGAATTCATGTAAATCCAGAGGAGACCATAAATCCGCTAGGAAAAGTGATTTTAAATCCGTGGTATTGGTCAAGGAGGATTCTATAGTAACCCACAATGTGTTTGGAGAAGGATGAAACCAACTTTTCAGTTGTGTAAGAAGCGTTGCATCATAGTAATCAAGGAGATTTACAAAGTCCAATCCACCAGCTCGCTTGTGTTTAATAACATATGTGTAGGAGCAGCGTGCTCTTTTATTTTCCCAAACAAATGCTTTAAGAAGGGCAGTTAGAGATTGAAGGTGATTGTGTTTAATAGGGATTGGAAGGGTCCATAATATATATACAATTTGAGGCAGAATATGTATCTTGAAGGTAGCCAATCTACCCATCCAGGTTAGTTCACAATGAGAAAGCTGTTGAGTTTCTTTATTCAGCTTTCCTATAAGAGGCTCGTAATTGGCTGTTGCCAATTTGGATGGATCAGGAGTTAATTGGATCCCTAAGTAGGGGATACGGTGATCTTCCCAGGTGTAAGGCAATTGTTGATTTCTGAGAGATTTAGGGACACCAAGATCTAGAATTAGTGATTTAGTATAATTTACCTTGTAGTAAGAAAGAGAGCTGAATGTATTTAACATTTGATGGGCATTTGAGATAGATGTCATGGGGTGTGTCAGGATTAGAATAACATCATAAGCAAAAAGACTAATAACATGGGAGTGATTGTTGAAGTGGAAATCTGAGATAGAATAGAATAAAAAAACTACTCTCTTTAAAAATTAAATTCAATTCCCCACAGCACCACCAACACCTTCACCCCAAAAGATGTACAAAAAACAACAAACAGAAAATGCTGTACAATAAACCCTCAAAAACTATGTGCAGTCCAAAAACTATAAGTCCAATCTTTAAATCAAATTCTTCTCGTGTTCAAAAATTCCTCCGATAATATACCTCAAAAAGAAAAAATATTCACATTTGTGCATTATCTTTTTTCATATATCCAAATAATAGTGACTTCATTCAAGTGAATACCCAATCGCATTAATCAGTGAAAAAGTGAACAAAGTGAAAAAAACTGTGAAGCCAAAAAAATAATAAAAACCCCCGTGAATGTGAATCACTCTTCAGTGCTCTAATCCAAACAGCACTGTGTCACTTCTAAATAAGAAATGCATACCCTTACCAATATTCAGAAAAAAAGAAGCCTTTTCATATATCTTTCCAAAAGGAAGGTGGGAGACAGTCCTCCTATTGGTCCTTACTCCATATAGTCTGCCTTCATATTACCAAGATCCACCAGCCTTGGGACTCCATATATCCATACCAGGCATATTCCATATAAATATAAGTATACAGGAAACACAAATAGCATAATACCGCCAGAACCAATCTTAAAAATAACTTTAATTAAGGTGCTCACATTTTAACAGCATAAAACCGCTTTAAAAGGTATTTATAAGTGATTTACTGCAATCCAGGAAGTGCCCAGGGGAAATCAGACGATCCTCCCTCATCCAAAATGGCCGCCGGTCAACTTCCGGTTCTCGTGTGCGCGTTGACGTCACTTCCCCTGGCTCGTTTCGTCATTGACTTAATCATAAGTCGATGACGAAACGAGCCAGGGGAAGTGACGTCAACGCGCACACGAGAACCGGAAGTTGACCGGCGGCCATTTTGGATGAGGGAGGATCGTCTGATTTCCCCTGGGCACTTCCTGGATTGCAGTAAATCACTTATAAATACCTTTTAAAGCGGTTTTATGCTGTTAAAATGTGAGCACCTTAATTAAAGTTGTTTTTAAGATTGGTTCTGGCGGTATTATGCTATTTGTGTTTCCTGTATACTTATATTTATATGGAATATGCCTGGTATGGATATATGGAGTCCCAAGGCTGGTGGATCTTGGTAATATGAAGGCAGACTATATGGAGTAAGGACCAATAGGAGGACTGTCTCTCACCTTCCTTTTGGAAAGATATATGAAAAGGCTTCTTTTTTTCTGAATATTGGTAAGGGTATGCATTCCTTATTTAGAAGTGACACAGTGCTGTTTGGATTAGATCACTCAAGAGTGATTCACATTCACGGGGGTTTTTATTATTTTTTTGGCTTCACAGTTTTTTTCACTTTGTTCACTTTTTCACTGATTAATGTGATTGGGTATTCACTTGAATGAAGTCACTATTATATGGATATATGAAAAAAGATAATGCACAAATGTGAATATTTTTTCTTTTTGAGGTATATTATCGGAAGAATTTTTGAACACGAGAAGAATTTGATTTAAAAATCTGAGATAGATGGGTGGGAGCATATGGTTTCGGTTAGTAGTTCGATTAGAAGATTCAAAATAGAAGGGAATAGTGGGCAACCCTGTCTAGTACCATTAATGATAGGAAATGATTTAGATAGAAGGCCGAAGGAGTAAACTCATGAAGAAGGCGATGAGTAGAGGGCCATAATGGCTGATAGAATACTACCTGAAAAAACTAATTTTAACAATACTTTATCCATATATAACCAGTGGACTGGGTCAAATTCCTTCTCTGTGTCTATGGACAAGAAGAGAGAAGGCGATCGCAATGTTTTTACATGACTAAGTATGTTCAAGATACATCTGGTTGCATCTGATGCCGGCCGCCCCTTGGTGAAGCCCATTTGATCAGGCTTGATAAATGTAGGGAGTACATCTAGAAGGCGTCTAGCTAAATGTTTGGCGTATTCTTTTACATCAGTGTTCAAAAGTGAAATAGGATGAAAGCTGACAGGTGTGGTAGGATCCTTGCTAGGTTTGGGTAAAGTAACAATGTTGGCCAACAACATCTCCATGGGGAAAATGCCTCGTGGGCTGCTGCTATGAAAAGTCTAGTCATAAAGGGAGTTAAAACTTCTGCAAATCATTGATAGTGTTCAGGCTGTCTGGTCCAGGAGATTTGCCAGTAGGCAGAGTTTTGATAAGGATGTGTAATTTGGGCGTTCACGGTTTCTAATTAGGAAGAAGATAAAGCTGGTAGTTTAATCTGTTGTAGGAAGTTTTTAATATCATCTACAGTGGGCTGAGGGGTTGTAGAATCTTCTTTTAGGTTATATAGGGCAATGTAATAGTCAGCAAATGCATTAGCTATGTGTTGTGGGTTACTAAGTCTCTGTCTCGTAAATGGATGAGAGATATAGGTCAGTCTGGATTTAGAAATGCGCGTTTTTAACCTATTAGCCAGAAGCTTTCCAGCTTTATTGTTGTTAGCATAGTAGTTAAACTTGATGCATTTTAAATAATTGTTGTGTTGTGAGCTTAGAAGTGATCTATGGTCATATCGTAATTTTACTAGAGTGGCGGAGCTAGATTCAGAGAGAGATTGTTTGTTTTGAGTTTCGAGATTGTGAATAGATTTCAAGAGGGACATGAGCTTATTGTTATGTTGTCTTTTAAGTCTGGCACTAAGTTGCAGTATGATCCCACGAATATAGGCCTTATGGGCATTCCATAGTGGGAATATGCCCATGTCAGGGGTGTCGTTAGTAGTGATGTAGTCACGGAGATGTTGTTTGAGCCTAGATTGAGATTCAGAATTTTGGATAATTTATTGCAATGCCAAACAAACACAGGAGGACAGGTGTCCTTTTCCTCCACTGTTAATGAAATTGCCGCGTGGTCGGACCACGTGATATTATGATGGAGGAGGAAGTCTGTTGTAATAGCCATTTATCAACAAGGAAATAGTCTATCCTAGAATAAGAATGGTGTCTAGAAGAAAAGAAAGTCCTTTCCTCCTCCATGAAGACTTCACCATACGTCGAACATTTCTTTGGTGTGGATAAAAGTCCTGAGGTTAGGACAAAGTCTTTTGAATGGAGAAGTGGGATTTAAAGAGGGGTGCATAAGCATGTTAAAGTCCCCACACAGGAGTAAGTGACCTGATCTTACCGTAGAGATTTTTTAGTACAACTTCTTGAAGAAACGTAGTTGATGAGCGTTCGATACATAGACATTTACCAAGGTATATAGGATGGAGTTCAGAGTGCAGATCAAGATAATATATCTACCATCAGGGTCTGCAATACAGTCCTTTAAGACAAATGAGACTGTGTCCTTAATGGCAATGAGGACTCCCTTCTTCTTTTCCGAAGCATTTGCTAGAAATATGTAATAATAAGCTAGATGTGTACATTTAGGAGTGGCATCAGCTAGGAAATGGGTTTCTTGTATGCTGATTACATGTCACAATCAGGTGTCAGGCTCAGAGACCATTAGCTATAGTAACAAAAAAGCTCCCACCAACCAGAAGGATGGTACACAAGCAGGTCACCCTGGCAGATGACGCGGGCTCACTTAAGTTTCGGGGTCTAAGCATTAACCGGGATTCACCAGAGCTCCTGATGGTGGAGATGGGTTTTGCTGCATGTTAGTACCAGGTCGTGGTACTCAGGATTGTCCCACCAGAAGGTGAGCAAGCCAGGGTCCAGTGGTGGAAGTAGCAGGTAGGGATCAAACAGAAGCGTAGTCAGTAAACAAGCCAAAGGTCGGTAACATGTGGTTGCAGGTTGGGATCCGGCAGAGGCGTGGTCGAGGGACAAGCCAAAGGTTGGTAATGAGTGATAGCAAAAGTATGGATGGTAGCAGGATGGACAAGAGCGAGATATTGGCTGGAGAAGGCACAATAATCTGGCATAAAGGAAGTGCAAAGACATGGCTTAAATTAGGACATTCATGGGAGCAGAAAAAAATTCAAGGTTCAGCAGAAAACAAGGCTGAAGGCAGGATTATCCAATGGATCAGGCAGAGTTATGGCCAGCATTCCCAGTAGCTCAGTAAGAAGCGTTCCTGACAAACACAGTAGACATACCGGGTTCAAGTCCAGGCTCTGACATTACATCTGCAGAGTGGTTACATGCTTCTTTCCACATGGATCAGAGTTTGACTGGGTGATTGAAACCTTTTTACTTTTAGTGATAAGAACTTCAGTCCCATTTTGTATACAGAGTCTACCGGGGTGTGTTGATCTTGTCAGGAGCCAGAAGATATTTAAGCCATGAGTACAGGGTATAGAGTGGATCAATAGTAACAGCAATGACTTGGGAGTATTATGTAGACATGCTTGGGTTGCCAATTGAAGGAGAAGAGTATGTCCAAACTCAGAACAAGTAATTGTTGAGATGTACAAACTGGTTATGAACCAATGGGTCCAGTAGGGAAACAGTTCCAACAAAATGTGAACAACACTTGCAAAACTTGTAGAACAAGATAAAAAGGTGAGATCTCCTTTATCCAAGGATGGTCTCGGGCATAATAGTATGCCACACATAATTGGGGTGAAAAGGGGAATTTATAAGATAAATTTCTACTCCGCCAGAAGTAAAATAAGGTGCCTGAATATGGAGGGTATAGGCAGAGCTATCCTTAGATGTTTGGAGCAGTTTGTTTTGTGCGAACATTTCTCCATCCTTGGACAGGTCTGGATACCTGCGGAGATCGGGAATCAGAGGAAGATAATTCTGGGATAATGTCCCAATGTAGTAGGAGGTTAAGCCATTCTTCCAGAGAGGATGCATATGAGGTAGAGCCATTATGGGATATCTTTCAGCTTGTCTGGGTACTTCCACTTATATGGGATTTTGTGGTTCCTCAGAGCCTTTGTGATTGAGTTGAGGTTCTTGCATCCCTGTAGAGTGTATTGGGAAAGATCCGGAAGAAATTGGAGTTTTAAAGCTTGTTCTGGCAAGGTATTTGGATTCCAGTAGGCAGCCAAGAGTTGTTCTTTAAATAACCAAAAATATATATAAATATTCCAGTGGTGCTGTGATCAGCTATTAAGTGAAACACATTTTCCAATGATAAAAAAAATATAGTGAAACTCAAATAATCATGATAAAAATCAAACAACTGATGTAAAAATAAAGTCCATCATAACAAGTAGATGTCACTTTCAGTGTTACAATCTTCTAATATTCCCAAACCCACATTAGTTTCATTTTCATGGTCTGCTTGTATCGTGTGTGAAATCGCCAAGTATGGTGTCAGCATGTAAACTTCAGAATCTCCATAAAGCTCCTTACTCCTCTACATGGATATAATGGTCATGTAAAATAAGAGATACACTCCAATGGTACAGTAACTAATAACATTTGTTGATTAATTGTTGATTAAATAAGTACGAAGCCTGTTAAATTCCATATAGCAGGATACACATGTTGTGCTCTCACCACTGCCGGATCCCACAAAATGACACTTCTGGTTCACGTCACTTCCGGTCGCCGCACAGCCTCACCCTGATGCAATTTCGTTACTTCCTACTTAGTCATAGGGAAGTTACTTGACAATGTTTATCAAGCTCAAAGCAGCAAGCAAAAGATTCATAATTGAATCTAAAAATAAAGGAAGCATTAAGATAAACAGACCACAAGGTGAGTATCAAAAATAGACACATATTATACAGCATTGTTGCTTCTCATACCAACATAGCAGACAACAACAGCTCGTCTGGTATCCTGGAGCGACAATGAGCCTTCAAATATGGATGCTTATAAAGGCAGCAGTGGATTGATATTGCACCAATCAGGGATGGTGGGTAACACCTGAACAAACAGCCCTCCAATCTATCATTATCTAACCCCCGGCCCACCCCCCAGTCCAGCAGCCTGGCATAACCTCGCCCGATGAAGTGATGACAACATGTCCTAGCAGAGACCAGGAACAGGAAGCGTGGGAAAACCTTGACTTTCTTCCAGGATTAAAAATATTCCAGATGCATTGCAGGCCAATAAACAGCCGCCCCACCACTAACCAATAGGGAGGCCTCCGTGTGATGTGCAGCCAAATGGGAGCAAAAAATGTCCCTCCAAGGGGGGAGGGGTGATGGGAAGCAACCATATTCCACCAAAATCATGAGTTCATAAAACAATATATACATGAGAAGTTAAATATAAAGTCTACTTAATATTTGATATAAGCAGGCAAAAGAGGCAAGAAACAATAATAAACAGAAAAATGGGGGAAAACATTATACAAACCAAAAGATACTAAGTAAATATAAGCAAATAAATCTACAGCCTACATGATAGAAAAAAGGGAAGAAAAGAAAAGGAAAGAGAAGGATCCCATATATATATAGAAAGAGGTATGTTTAACTAATAAAGGGAATTACTTTACAGGTTATCCTCATGGCTATTGAGTCTCATCTTTCCCAACCTCCCAAAACAAAGCCATCCAAAAAAGACTTTAACCATTAGCCTACAGGGCACTTATACCCCCATCCTGCCCAGGCCAATTTCCAGCTTTCAGCGCTGTCGCACTTTGAATGACAATTGCGTGGTCAAACAACACTGTACCCATATGAAATTTTTATCATTTTTTTGTGACAGAGCTTTATTTTGGTCGTATTTAATCACCTCTGGGTTTTTATTTTTTCTTAAACAAACCAAAAACCACTGAAAATTTTGAAAAAAAATGTTTTTTCTTAGTTTTTGGTTTAAAATTTTGTAAATAAGTGATTTTCTCCACTGATGAGCGCTAATGAGGCTGCACTGATGGGCACTGATAGGCTGCACTGATGGACACTGATAGGTGGCACTAATGGGCACTGATGAGGAGGCACTGGTAGGTGGCACTGATGGGAATTGACAAGCATCACTGATGGGCACTGAAAGGCAGCACTGATACATGGCACTGATAGGCAGCACTGATTGGCACTAATAGGCGGACATGACTGGCATTGATAGGCGGCACTGACAGGCACTGATAGGTGGCACTGATAGGTGGCACTGACGGGTGACACTGAAAGGCAGCTCAGATGGGCACTGATATGTGGCATTGATGTGCACTGGTAGGCACTGATATGTGGCACTGATGGGCACTGGCTCGAGGCACTGACATAAGGCACTGATGGACACTGACAGGTGGCACTGCTGGGGCTACACTGATTATCAAGGCACACTGATCATCAGTGCCCTGATGATCAGTGTACATGTCCCCTCCACGGAAAGCCGATTACCGGCTCTCCTCTCGAGCTGTCAGCGTGACAGCTCAAGATGAGAGAAATGCTGTTAACCGGCATTTCCCTGTTTACATGTGATCAGCTGTGTTTGGACACATCTTTGGCTCTTTCGGTGATCTGAGGGACACAGCGCACCGCCGATCGCCGCGCTGTGCGCTCCCTGAGCCGCGCATGCGCAGTGAGAATGGGAGGACATCATATGATGTCCTCCCAGAACGAGAGAACCACCTTGCGCCCATCATATTACTATATGGCGGGCGTGAGGTGGTTAAAGATACTACCTCATTGAGACCAGGTGGTGAAGTGGCATTTAATTTAAATATCCACCTCAGTTCACACTGGAGGAGGTGATTATTCCGGTCCCCCCCTCATGAACCCAGATGGATACGATCGAAAACCAAAAAGTTAATTCGAGGAAATTGCTCTCCATGAATATGAATAACATGTTGTCCAATGGGTTACAAGATTTCATACTGGATGTATGTCGGTATGCCCTTCTCCATAATTCTAACTTAGTTTTACCAACATAAAAACTGGTGTAATCACATGTGAGGAAATAGACCACCTCATTAGTTTTCAATTTTCATAGTGCCTGGGTATACATTTTTTGCCATTTGGTAGAATAATTGATTTATTTGTATTCATATATCAGCAGTAATTGCATCTCCCACATGTTAAAGTGCCAGGATATTTGCACCCTTCACCTTTAAATTCTCTCTGGACTAAAAATTTCCTTAATGGATTTGGAACGTCTAAATTTGGCGTGTTTTATTGAAAACTCTTTATTATGCTTTCTTCAAATGAGTATCCTCTCAGTAGTAGCCTCTTAGTTTCTTGCCGCTTGATTATTCAAAGAAAAACACTCAGATTTAAAAAGATAAAAAGTCGCATTTCAATATACCACATGGAAGTTTCCAACCAACAAGATGGCCGCTGCTTCCCCGTGTGTGATGATGTCACACTTTATAAGTCCTTCCTATGCATTTTGTCATCAATGTCATCAGGGGCATGGCCTAATGCAGACATCATGTTATATTTATAGGGAGGCTAAGACACCTCCCCTTAGGGTAATTGCACTCCAAAAACCTGGAAGTAATACCCTCTCACCAGAAATATGTCTCTCAATGGCCAAGATGCACTCTAATAGTTGGAAACCTAAATAAAAGTACAGGTAATGGGTGGAAATTAAACCAGCCATACTCACTGTGTTACATGCATAAAACGTGCCATCCCATACAAAAAATAAGGGCGGTAAGGAGAAACAAAAAGCCCAGATAAGTTATTAAAGGAACAAGCGGCTACATATAAAATTATTTCAGATAAAAACAAACAATCAATAGGTCATTCAAGCTGTTACCTGACAACATCACCATTATTTGGTTGGATAAAATAACATATGAAATGAATATATTAAATAATCCACATTACAGTAAAATTACAAATTTTATGATTAATACTCCTCAAATGTGTAATATTTGTTCTTACAAATTAGAGGAGTATTTATATCATAAAATAGTTAAAGTAAATTGAGCAAAAATAAAAACAGATTCTGTCTGAATCACCGGGTGAAAATAATTAGAAAAAAAATGAATGCAATCATCACACAAGAACTGGTAAGTTGCAATTGAATACATTTTTGAAAAACAAACAAAATGAAAAATTGTGCCACGCCCTTATATTAAGCTCGTGTAGGGATGAATGGAAATAATATTTAAATAAAGGGATTATCTAAATTACTCTAATATAAAATATAAAATTCATTGATATACACACGAAGAAAAAAAAATGTTATATATATGTATATATCAAAAATAAATATATCAAAAATAAATATATAAATACATAAAAATATATAACTGATAAAATGTCCAATATATATGAAAGTCCAACCTTGGATGAAATCCCATCAAGATGGGGCTGAATATGATTATTGCAAATTACTGTTCACATAATCCCGGATAATCTACAAGAAGAAATGCTCAAAACAACAAAGGGTTACTTGGTGTGTTCCTGTATGGAAAACAAGCTAAATGCTTCTCCTCTTTGCTCCTGCTGATCCTGCTATGGATGGATCCAGGGTAAGGTCCTCCCTCCAACAGATTGTGTGTGCTTTCTCCCTATTACTGCACGTGTTTCCAGGAGGAAAAAGAGAGAGGAATAGTGCCTTATCCTTGGTTAAAATATATATTTATTGGTGCCAATTTTGCACTTGCAGATATAAAAACTATATAGCGCTTTTAGTATGTGTGTTGTGTCCAGCCTGGACGGCGTGTAGACACACACTGCCTGTACTCGCCGTTCGTAGGAGTCAAGTACGTGGTGACGTCAGTGCCCCTCCCCAACGCGTTGCGCCACAGGGTCACGTGGCTTCGTCCGGGGGATGTGATAGCTATATTTCGAATCAATTTTTGTATTATATCTTTATTCATTTGTTTTTATATAGTACAAATACATTTCATATCATCATCATTCAATACACAAATCTATACATAATTACATTCCTTATCCCCAAATTAACCCCCTCCCCCCGTTCCTCTTATCTTCTATGTCCTTCTGTTTACTTTTAGTTCTTTTATTATTCTACTACTTCCCCTCCTTGTCTTTTCCCTCTTCCTTTTTATCTTCCCTGGCTTCTTATTTATTTTCCTTTACTTTATTCCCTTATACTCTGACCACTTCTAAAAATCTTTTTGGTTTTTTTTAAATATGCCATCCTTTTCAGACCTTTTTAAATTTTTCCATCTTGTCTTCCTCTATATGATATAATTCTTCCATCCTGTATATGTATTTAACTCTATCCAATCAATCTTTTATTTATGGGGGTTCTGTTGTTTGCCAATATTTAGGGATAAGACTTTTGGCCGCATTTAAAAGATGAAATAGCATCATATTTTTATATTTTTTCACCAAAAGCTCTGATTTTTAAAATAGACAGGCCCACGGGTCCATTGCTACACTTATTTTCTGAATCTCCTGTATGTATTGCACTATCTCCCTCCAAAACTCCTGTATTCTGGGACACTCCCACCAGATGTGTGCCATTGTGCCCTTGCTTCCACATCCCCTCCAACACTGGGATGGGGCCTCTGGTCTAAGTTTATGCAACACATTAGGTGTAATATACCATCTTACCAGACATGTATAACTAATTTCAACTATTTTCATATTCACTGCCACATGTGTTAAACTAAACATTTTACTTTTTTGTTGCTCATTCAATTTTTTTCCAAGTTCCACCTTCCATTTCTCCAAAAACTTTGGGGATACCAGTCTCTCTATTTCAGTAAGAATTCTATATATCCTGGAGGTAGTGTGTTTTTGTATTCTATTCATACTTAGTAGTTGTTCTAAGGGGTACATTTCTTCCTTTGTTCTTCACGGATGTGAGAGCTTTGCAACAAAATGTCTTATTTGACTGTACTGCCACTCATTTAAAGAACACAAAACCCCTTTATCCACAATGTCCTTTTTAGATGTGCATTTCTATCAATTATCCATTTCCCTGAAATATTGTAATTTCCAGGCGAGAAAAACCTAGTTCCCGCCAACGAGATTGACAATGAATTAAACTTCCAGTCTTTCTGCTTGTGCATTTCATCCCAAATCCTAAATACATTCTGTGTCAAAGTGCTTGTATCTTGACCCCATGTACTAAATTCCTGTGGTATCCAAATATACTTATCAAATGATGCTTTACATAGTGAACTCTCCATTTTTATCCAACTTCTTCCCTGTGCAGTATATATACAATCTGCAATCTGTGTTAATATCACCGAATTATAATATCTCTTAAAGTCTGGCATATTTAATCCCCCCTTTTTTATTATTGCATAAAACTTTGTATTTCACTCTTGATTTTTTATTATTCCTCACATATCTGAGTACCATTTTTTTTAGAAACCTAAAATAAATCACTGGGAGAGGTATCAGGAGCACATTAAATTTATACAAAACTTTAGGTACTACTATCATCTTAATTATGTTTATCCGACTTATGCAGGACAACTTTCCCATGGAGGCTTTTCTCAGTTCATCCTTTATGTCATTTATTAACGGAATACAATTTACACGATATATGGTTTTTATAGGTGATGTTCGTTTTATTCCCAAATACTTTAATTCTGTTTCTTTCCATTTAAAAGTGAATTATTTTTGTAACATTTGTTTCTCCATCTTTGGAATATTTATATTTAAGATCTCACTTTTTGAGGGATTGCTGTATTTTTCGCTCCATAAAACGCACGTAGGTTTTAGAGGGAGGAAAACAAACAAAAAAAATATTCTGAACCAATCAACTGCAGACATAATACAGGAAATGACCAGAGACTGCAGACATAGTACAGGAGATTACCAGAAACTGTGGATACAGTACAGGGGATGACCAGAGACTGCAGACACAGTACAGGAGATGTCCAGAGACTGCAGACATAGTACAGGAGATGACCAGAGACTGCAGACATAGTACAGGAGATGACCAGAGACTGCGGACACAGTACAGGAGATGTCCAGAAACTGTGGACACAGTACAGGGGATGACCAGAGACTGCGGACACAGTACAGGAGATGACCAGAGACTGTTGACATAGTACAGGAGATGACCAGAGACTGCAGACACAGTACAGGAGATGTCCAGAGACTGCAGACACAGTACAGGGGATGACCAGAGACTGCGGACACAGTACAGGAGATGACCAGAGACTGCGGACACAGTACAGGAGATGACCAGAGACTGCGGACACAGTACAGGAGATGACCAGAGACTGCTGACATAGTACAGGAGATGACCAGAGACTGCTGACACAGTACAGGAGATGTCCAGAGACTGCAGACACAGTACAGGAGATGTCCAGAGACTGCAGACACAGTACAGGAGATGTCCAGAAATTGCAGACATAGTACAGGAGATGACCAGAGACTGCTGACATATTATAGATGATTAGAGACTGTGGACATAATATAGATGACCAGAAACTACAGACATATTACAGATGACAAGAGACTGTGGACGCAGTACAGGAGATGACCAGAGACTGCGGACACAGTACAGGAGATGACCAGAGACTGCGGACATAGTACAGGAGATAACCAGAGACTACAGACTTTGGGGGAGAGGGTACCCGAATTTGACAGATACCCGCTCCCACTTCCACAGAGTTGTCCTCCCTCCCCGTCTTCTGGAACACATGACAGGTCCCATAAGACTGCCAGACCATTCACAATGCACAGCACTTCTCGCTCATGCGCAGTGGGCACCCGTCTGTGAAGCCGCAAGCTGTCACAGCTGGGTGCCCACTCTAAAGATGCTGGCGCCGGGGAGAGAAGATGATGAGGACACCGCTGGACTGAGGAACAGGAAGGACCGAGAAGCAGCTTCTGCTGTACAGAAGAGCCGAGCGGCTGGCCCGGTATTCTAACACGGCGGCGGTGGGAATACTGGGCTGGCTGCGCCATATTTGCTCCATAACACGCACAGACATTTCCCCCCATTTTTTTTGGGGGGGGGGGTAAAAGTGCACCTTATGGAGCAAAAAAACTGTAATTTTCAAATGAGATAACTCTCTGTATTCTTTCAATATTCTCATTAGGTTTGGTAATGTTAATCTGGGGTTTGCTATATAAAACAGCATATCATCCACATATGCGGTCTCTTTATGTTCAGTATCCCCCGTCCATATTCCCTTGACATCTAGGCTATTTCTAACAGTAACTAATAGCGGTTCTAGAGAGATCACAAACAACAATGGGGATAAGGGACATCCCTGTCTAGTTTTGTTGTGCATCTTAACAAATTTGGTTAACACTTCATTTACCTTCACTGCCATGGAGGGACGCCAATATAGCTCTTTTATCCACTTCATCATTCTGGGCCCTATTCCTAATGTTCTCAGCGTATCAAACATAAAACTCCATTCTACTCTGTCAAAGGCTTTTTCAGCATCTACCGACAGAATAATTCCTGTTACCTCTCATCTTTCAACCTTTTGTAAGATGAAACCCACTTGGTCGAAATGTATCCAGTCCTACATCAACTCTTTCATCCTTGTTGCTAATACCTTCGCATATAATTTTGTGTCAATATTCAACAGAGATATAGGTTTGTAACTGGTACACTGAAACCAATCATTCTCCTCTTTAGGTATAACCGTGACATATGCCTGACTCCTCCCTCCTCTTTGTCTCCTCTCCCAGGGCATTCATATAAATGCATAATTTAAGGTCTAATTGTTCCTTAAACGTCTTATAGTATCCTACTGTAAATCCATCAGGACCTGGACTCTTTCCTACAACTGTGTCCTTGTAATGCTTTGTTGAATTCTTCTATTGATATTGGACTATCTAAAGCTATTAATCTAGCTTTATCCACTCTAGGTATACCGGCCTCATTCAGATACATCTGCCTTTTCACCCCCTATTAACTATATCAGTGGTTGAAAAAAACATTTCTCCTTTTTGTTTTTAATTTTATCTATGAAGTTCCTTGATTTCTTTTCCTTCAACTTCCTCATTAAGTATTTCCCTGGTTTGTTCCCCCACCGATATCTTTCCTTTAAGACCCCATTGAAATTGTTCTTGTTTCTTGTTCCATAGTCTTTTAACTCCTCTCTTTTTAATATTTTCTTTTGTTGTAACTCTGTATTTAGCTTCTTTTTATGTAATTTTCTCAACTGATGAAGTTTTTCCATCAATGTCTTTATTCTTTTCCCTCGTTCTTTCTTTATTTCCGCTCCTATTGTATTCAGTATACCCCTTATATAGGCCTTATTTGCTTCCCAGATCATGGCAATAGACACCTCCTCAGTCTCATTACTCTTAAAATATTTATCTATTTCCTGTTTCACTCTATTCCATATCTGGGTTTTGTAAGATGGTCTCATTTAACTGCCACATATTTATTTTATTCTGTTCCCTTCCAAACCATAATCTCATTGTGACTGGGACATGATCCAATACAGACATTACCTCTATATTAGTTTTCACCAGGGACTCTAAGAATTTATGTTCAATCAGCATATAATCTAGTCTTGAATACATCTTATGCACTGCAGAGATGGAGTCTCTTTCCTTGTGGTGTTTGATCCTCCAAGCATTTATCAACTGGCATTGATGTAACTTTTTTCTAATATTATTTAGACTCCTGTCTCCCTCTTTCCTGGTGCATAAAGAGGCATCCGTCCCTAGGTCCATGCAGAAATTTAAATCACTGGCCGTGATCACATTACCCCTTTTACTACTTGCCTACAGGGCACTTTTACCCCCTTCCTGCCCAGGCCAATTTCCAGCTTTCAGCGTTGTCACACTTTGAATGACAATTGCGTGGTCATGCAATACTGTACCCATATGAAATTTTTATCATTTTTTGTGACAGATAGAGCTTTATTTTGGTGGTATTTAATCTCCTCTGGGTTTTTTATTTTTTCTTAAACAAACCAAAAACCACTGAAAATTTTGAAAAAAAAAAATTTTTTTTCGTAGTTTTTGTTATAAAATTTTGGAAATAAGTGAATTTTCTCCTTCACTGATGTGCGCTAATTAGGCTGTAGTGATGGGCACTGATAGGCTTCACTGATGGACACTGATAGGTAGCACTGATGGGCACTGATGAGGAAGCACTGGTAGGTGGCACTGATAGGCAATGACAGGCATCACTGATGGGCACTGAAAGGCAGCACTCATATATGGCACTGATAGGCGGCACTGACTGGCACTGTTAGGTGGCACTGATAGGCAGCACTGGCAGGCACTGATAGGTGGCACTGATGCACACTGATAGGCGGCACTGACTGGCACTGGTAGGTGGCACTGATTTGGCATCACTGATAGGTGGCACTGACTGGCATTGATAGGTGGCACTGACTGGCACTGATGGGTGATACTGAAAGGCAGCTCAGATGGGTACTGATATGTGGCATTGATGTGCACTGAAATGTGGCACTGATGGGCACTGGTAGGTGTCATGGATGAGCATTAACAGCTTGCACTGATAGGTGGCACTGCTGGGGCTACACAGATCATCAGGGCACACTGATGATCAGTGTTCTGATGATCAGTGTACATGTCCCCTCCGAGGAATGCCAATTACCGGCCCTCCTCTCCTCTCAAGCTGTCAGCGTGACAGCTCGTGAGGAGCGAAATGCCGATAGCCGTCATTTCCCTGTGTACATGTGATCAGTTGTGATTGAACACAGCTGATCTCATGACTGAGCCGACATCTTCGGCTCTTTCCATTGATCGGGGATCCGCTGTGTCCGAGGGACACAGCGCACCGCCGATCGCCGCGTGCTCCCGGAGCCGTGCATGCGTGGTTAGAATGGGATGACGTCATATGACATCGTCCCAGAACGAGAGAACCACCTTGCGCCCGTCATTGTACTATATGGCGGGGGCGGCAGGTGGTTAAACTCTGTAAGTTTTGGCAGTATTCCTTCCAGGTATACTGTCGGATTTTTATTAGGACAATATATATTTGCTAATGTACACTCTTTTCCCTGCAAATTCCCTCTTAAAAATAAATGGTGGCCTGCTGGATCTATGATCTTGTCATCTGGAGTAAATTTTATATTATTTCCAAAGCCTATTGCCACTCCCTTTGCCTGTTTTATTGGAGATTTCACATAATACCAGGTTGGTAAGAGTTTAGAGTATAACTTAACCACCTCCCTTCCGGCCGTTGCATATAAACGGCCGAACGGTGGCACTGCAGGGTCGGGTGGCTGTCTATAAACTGCCTCCCCGCACCCTGCTTGTGCGCGCTCCCTGGGAGTGCGCAGCACCGCGATCCGGTGCCCGCTGTGTCCTCCGGACACAGTGAAACACCGATCGTCGGACGGGACCTCTGTACGAGATCCCGATCATGTGATCACTGATTGGCCAATCAGTGATCACATGCAAAGTAGAAAGCAAGATGTCACTTGTGACATCATTGCTTACTACCTGTGAAATCTGTGAATGATCACAGAGGTCACATGGTACAAGGCTATTCACAAAAGCCTTGTACCATGTGACAAGCTGTGACCAATCACAGCTCACTCAGTACTTCTCAATGAGTGCAAGAATGCACACAGAGAGAAAGAGAAATGATTGCTTTTACATCCTATATGGGTGTAAAAGCAATCAGTGTAAAAAAAAAAAAAAAAAATCTTCATTACCCCCCACAAGTAGTATAGTGTCACCATGGTGACACTGTACTGCTAGGGTGACAGTATGTAAAAAAATAAAATAAAAAATAATAATATAAAAAATTAAAATGAAAATGAAAAAAAAAATGTTTGAAAATTATAATTTTTGCTTATAAACTAATTTGGATTTTTTTTTTTTTACTAAAAAGATAACGGAATAAATTTTGGCTAAGATTTATGATGAAATATTATTTATTTGCAAAATTTTATAAAAAAAACACTTTTTTTCAAAATTTTTGGACATTTCATTTACATAGCAAAAAAAATACAAATCCCAGTGGTGAATAAATACCACCAAAATAAAGCTTTATCTGTCTCAAAAAAATGGTAAAAAATTAATTTGGGTACAGTGTTGCATGACCGCGCAATTGTCATTCAAAGTGTGATAGCGCTAAAAGCTGAAAATTGCCCTGGACAGGAAGGGGGTAAAAGTGTCCGGTCTGGAAGTGGTTAATATTTGAATCCTGGGATATATGCATCTCCTGAAGGAACACCACTTCTATCTATCTATGCCTATTTCCCTTAAAACCTTATGTCTTTTCATTGGTGTATTTAATCTTTTACATTATATGTCATAAAATTAACCATGTTCTTTCCTCCCATTTTAACTATTTCCCTCTATGTATCCTTTATAGGGGCTGAAGTAAACTGCATTTTGAAGTAAGAGGACCTTCCCTTTCTTCCTTTCCTCCCCCCCACCAAAACCCCAGTTACCTATTCCTTCTTCTGGGTAAAACTCTGAGCATGCACTCTCCTTTGGACCCTGATCTCTCATTTTTAGGTCCGAAATTGGCAGCATGATTGGTCTCCCTTCTGCCAACCGTGGTGCTCTGTCGTCTCCCCCTGCCTACCCATTTCTCCTTTGTTACCCTTCTCTTGCTTGTCTGACATACCTCTTTTCTGCTCTTAGGGCCCTATTTCACTCTACATTCGGAGGAAGGAGGTCTCATCTCCGAGGTATTGCCAGGCATAGTGGGAGTGACATGACAGGGCGGAGGGGAGGCGAGAGAAAAGAAAAGGGGGGGGCCTGTATCACAGGGAGTAACAAACATCCAATCGGGGTCCTCCACCCCCACTGTTCTCCCATCTCCCATCCAGTCACTCATTCCCCCCGCACCTATCTCTTTTTAATATCTCTTTGGCATATTTCCTCTGCTACTCTTATATTCTCTTGTTCTTCAACAGACCATCCCTTAATGTCCAGAGTCTTTAGTTCTAATTTTTCACAAAAATCCTTAAGATCTTCTGGAAATCTGTGTTGCGACTTCCTGTCCTTCCACCCAATCAGGCATGCTGTGAAACCCCAGTTATAACGGACATTTTTACTTTTAATCTGGTCCAGCAGTGGTTTCAATGTTCTCCTTCTGGCAAGTGTCTCAAACGCTATGACTGCAAAAATTTGCACTTTCGTCTCTCCAAATTTTATATCTGACATGCCACGTAGCTTTTTCCAAATGATTTATCTGTCTTCATAATGATGGAACCTTACAATCACATCCCTGTCGATATCTGGTGAAACTTTTTGAGATTTTGTTATCCTATGCACTCTTTCAATCTTCAATTGCTCCATTTCTCTCCTTCCTATTATTGAATTAAACAATTTCCTCATTGTGTCCCTTAGATCTTCTCCTTGAGAAAACTCTGGTAAAGCTTTTAACCCTTAGATTATTCCTCCTGTCTCTGTTTTCCTGATCTTCTAATTTATAGGATAACAGTCCCTGTTCTCTTTTAATTTCCTCTAATTGCTATTTTAATTTATTAATTACTTGTGCTTGTTTCTCCAACTTCCCTTCTGTCTGTCTCCTCTGCTTGTGATAGAATTTGTCCCATATCACCATGCAGCACTTTTCGCTTTTTATAGAGTTTTCTAATTTTGCGAACATTTTGGCGATTTCTGCTTTTGTGGGCATTTGAGATCTTTCTTCTTGCTCCTCCATTTTTCTTTGCCCCCTTTCTTTCTCCAACTTTGAAATTTCTTCCAATTGAATTTCTTCTGTTACTTCCAGAGATAATCTCGCAAAGCGAAACAAAACAAAAAGCACACCAACCTTGCGCATTACCTCAGTAACCAAATTTTATTCAATACAGAATGATACTCACAAACAGCGAAGTAATTCAAGCATTTAAGTCCTCACAGGGAATTGAACATTAGGCAGCCTGCGCAAGTCCCATCATAGGGGTAGACACTCAGAACAGCTGACGCGTTTCAAAGGGCATCCCTTCTTCCTCAGAGCTCTAAGGAGAGACTCTCTCCTTCCTGCTCCCTAATTAGGGATCTGCCGCACTGAACAGAGTTAGCGGTGGTAAATGCCGGGAGCCCTTTGGGGAGGAGTGGGGAGACACCGTCCTCTTGAATCCAGAGCTCAACTGTCAGACTCCCCCACCCGGTCTCCTGACAGGTCACATGGAACCTCCTGTGCCACTTTCCGCCGCTGTTCTCTTACCGTCCACTTCACAACATTCGTCGCAGTGTTCAGGGGCTGAGCCGATATCCCATTTGGGGATAGTGCAGGGAGGATTTGTGCTGCGCCCTCCAGAGTTTGGCTCCCAGGTTCTCTGCCCAGTCACCTGATCTTCTCTGTTTCCTCCGCTTTTCCACCTGGTCTCCCTTCTGCACTGGGCTCCCCCGCTTTAGGGGCTCCTGACAGCTACTCAGGTAGGCGAGGGGGTCAGATGTGCCTCAATCTTATGGCAGGCTTGGGAGCTCCTGATCCATGCCGCTGTGGGGCTCACATGCTCACACCCCTCCCCCGGTTGTATTATGCTGAACATTGATCAATTATGATGTACTGATGGCTGATCTCATTTCTTGAGGCCCTTAAAATGCTAGGACAGTACAAATATCCCCCATATTACCCCTTTTTGGAATGTAGACAGTATGAGATATTTAGTAAAAAGCATGTAAGTTTTTTGAAGTTGTAATTTTTGTCACAATTTTTTGGAAAAAGAAGAAATTATAACCCTTCCTTACTCTATCCAAAATAAAAAAAAAAGGTTTGCCTATCGTTCTATTTTAACTGATGCTGATGATGGATTGCAGAAAGTTTGTAGCTAACAGTGGCCACTACTCTTTTTCAAACCATTACCTTTTTCCACCCTTCTGCCGCTCCACAACACACAGCTTTTATATATAGATTCACATCACATCTGTTGATTGGCCACATCAGACATAAGGAAGGTGGTTTTAAAATCAGAAGGGAGGATATCAATTTATTACAGGTATTCATATAGCACTGAAAATTAAAGCAGTGATTTACATACTGTACATTCAAATGAGTATCTACACTTACGGAGATTTGAATGTAAGGTCCCTATCTCACAAGCATACATACACACACGGTTCAACTTAGACAAGAACCAATTAACTTATGAAGCATATTACTTAAAGCAAAGGATGAAGATGCAAACTCCAATCAGGCAGTATTCTGGTTGGGTTTCAAACCAAGAACCCTAGTGCTGTAAAGCAATAATGCTAACCACTTAATTAACTCCTGTAAAAATTGACCCTAAGTATGTGTATGTATGTGAGAAGTTCAAAAAATTAATCCCCAGAGTGGACTGTAAAAAAATGTCTGCTTAACTATACACTAGAAGCAGTTGTTATCTTCAATACAGTCCCCTTATGAAGTGACATGACTGTGCCACTGCCAGAAACATTTCTGGATTTTTTTTTCCAGAATGCTGCACAGCATCTTTATAAAAAAAATGATGGGTGTCCAGAAAGTCATCAAATCTGCATCCTATTAAGACATTTTTTAATTTTGGAAACAGCCAAAAGTTGTAGGGTGCTAAGCCAGGGGAATAAGGTGGTGGGTCAATTTTGAAATACATTTCGGGAACACCTATTGCATCGTGTGCAGACGCCCTATGGTGGTGGAGAATCCACTTGTTAGACCAGAGTTCCAGTATTTTTCTCTGAACAGATTCCCATTTGCACTCTGTCTCATTTGCATTCATCCTTTGGTTTTTGGTTGCCCACTTCTTGCCTGTTGTAAGTTTCACCTGCACTTTTGCCAATTTTCACACAATCTGATGTTAATCCACTGCTCCAGATTCCTGTCACTCATTTTCTGCCAACGACACAATGCACACACATATTATTTCTTCCAATACTCTGTAAAGAGTCAACTGGTGTGTGACCCAAGCAAGTTCAAGTTAGAACAAGTCAGAACCTCCCTAAAGTGGTAGTAAACCCTCTAGTTATTATGTGAAACTTACCTTAAAACGAAGCTCTCCTCTCACTGCTGACAAGGCTTCCATTTTCACCTGGTCCTTCTTCCAGATTCGCAGGCTCTGGCAGCTTGAATGGCCGAGCCACGATGACGTCACTGCCAGGCATGTGCGCTGGAGTCACTTTTTACTGCACAGGCATGCCATTCCTTTAGAGCACATGCGTCGGTGTTGCTACACAAGTATATATCTCCTAAATGGAGCACATTTAGGAGATATTTACAGTACCTACAGGTAAGCCTTATTATAGGCTTACCTGTAGGTACAAGTACAAAAACAGACTTTACTACCACTTTAAGTGCAAAGGACTGTGTGACTCACCAACATAGTCCTTTGCCACAGGCACTCTGGGGATTAAACTGTCACACCTCATATGTATTTGAGATGGAGACCTAAGACTGAAGCTTCTTGAGAGCAGGAACTAATGTGAATGTATAATATATAAAGTGCTGCAAAAAAATTGGCACTATATTAATATCTGTAATAGATAAAATAGAATAGCTCATTATCATGCTCAAACCAAACAAAACATTGCTGCAAGTTTCAATTTGTGCTAATGAGATAGTAAAGTGGCAGTCTCTTTGAATGCATTTCTCAGAGGTTAATGGCAAAAATAAGGAGCACAACTAATTTTTTCATGTCTATAATCTCATCTGGAGCACGCTCACTAAAAAAGTGTCCCACGGTGAACACAGGGACACCAGAAGAAAAGAACCCTTGTAACCCTAGTCTGTTGCAGACCCATGCATTTATGCAATAATATCTTAGGACATCTGACCACTACCCTAAATCCTTTGCATACTTATTGGATGTAATTTAATTTTGAATGCCAGGACTTAAAGACATTTGTTAGTTATTTGTGTCAAAGTTTACTTTTATGATGAAATGAAGACTTAAATTGTACACGTTTACTATTTACATACCTAATCATGTAAAAAAGCAAAGGAAATTAAAGTATACAGTTGACAAGCTTCAATGCCATGTGCTTGAGATTTCCTTAATTCTCTGCCACATTTGCATAAGTCATTTCTGTATGTTCACAAAATTAAATTGTTATCATGATTTCTGCATCACACATAATTAACCACTTGCTGACTATGCTATAGTCAAATGACGGCTACAGAGCGGTCTTCCAGTTCTGGGAGGGCATCATATGACATCCCCCCAAAACTGCGCCCCCATGCAGTGCACACGTGGTGCTCTCTGTGATCGGTTATTGGCAATACTTTCCTCACAGTTTTTTTCTGTGTTTTTGCGTTGGATCAGTGTGAATGTAGCATAACTGAACAAGCCGACTACACACAAATCTATCTCTCAACCCCCCACCTCACCCCCTCAGTCTCTGCCCGAATCACACACCTACTGAGCGACATATCAGACTGGATGTCGCTCCACTTCCTTACACTGAACCTCTCCAAAACCGAGTTTCTTGTCTTCCCCCCAGCCCCCCATTGACTTCTCCATCACATCCAACAACGCCACCATCAAACCCACCCTGCAGGCCAGAGTACTTGGTGTCATTCTGGATTCCAACCTATCCTTCCAGCCCCAAGTCCAATCTTTAACAAACTCATGCAGACTCCACCTCCGCAACATCGCCAAAATACGCACGTTCCTAACCCCAGAAACCACTAAACAGCTCATCCACTCCCTCATCATATCACGACTCGACTACTGCAACTCCCTCCTCACTGGCCTGCCTCGCCGCTGGCTATTCCCGCTTCAGTCGATCCTGAATACGGCTGCCAGACTCATTCACCTTTCCGCCACCCCCCTCTGCCAATCCCTCCATTGGCTTCCGATTGCGCAACGGATCAAATTCAAAATCCTAACACTGACGTACAAAGCTGTCCACCATACTGCCCCGAACTACATCACTGACCTAATATCCAAGTACCGCCCAGCACGCACACTCCGCTCCTCACAACACCTCCTTCTCTCTAGTTCCCTAGTCTCCTCCTCCCATGCCTGCCTCCAGGACTTCCCCAAGGTGTCACCCACCCTCTGGAACTCCCTGCCCTAACCCATCAGATTATCACCTACTCTCCTCTCCTTTAGGTGCACCCTGAAAACCCATCTCTTCAGGGAAGCCTACCCCACCCCCTGCTAACTTACCGACCTCCTCCACTCTTTCTACCACCCCATCCCCCACTGCTATCTCCTCCTGTGCCACCATCCCCTCCCTCCTAGATTGTAAGCTCGAAAGAGCAGGGCCCTCAATCCCCTCATGTTTTGCATTGTATTGGTATTGTTCTGTCACATGTTCTGTCCCCCTTTGTAATGTACAGCGCTGAGCGAACTATTGGTGCTTTATAAATACTGTATAATAATAATAATAAGCTGAAGTTAGAAGGTGATTGGCTACCATGCACAGCTGTACCATATTTTGCACATTCTAGTTTTAGTAAATCAACCCCCAAAAGTATAATAACCTGTTACACATTCAATACCTTTTCCCATTTAACTGATTATTTGCAGCATTTGTCCTTTTTTGGAGATATTTGTGATCCCTTCCTGGCCAGAAAAGTAGTGAAAAGAAATTTCCATGAAATAGATACAGATCCAAAGATTCTATGCCTTCCAAAAAATAGTTTAGACTGGAGCTGGTTTTTAAGACATTTTTGTCAAATATGCGGTAAGGCCAGAGCGTTACACAGTGGAATTATAAAATTAATCAGCTGTGAAAATTGTGATTTGGTTTTCATTTATTTAATCTTCTGACACTTCTTTTTAGAAATCAGAGTAGAAGCTGCATGGAGTTGGAACTTGTAATTCTGTGTCTGAGCACTGCAGATAATTAGTCATCATGACTGCATCAAGAGTGATTTTTCTTATTTTCACTGAAACATTCATCTTGACCTCGACAGACTCAGTAGAAATGTTGCTAATTTTCCTAATTAGTTAGTTACTAAGTGTCCACAATTTTTTTTTCTTAGTGACTGATTCCTTATTTTGTTTACAAAAACAATTGTAAAGTCAATCAACCCTGGGTAAATTAGCCCATTTTCTAGTCAAATTAAACTTTAAAGGCCATGAATTTTTTAGTTGATTTTGTGGATAGCAAAGAAGTTAAAGTACTCAAAAAGTCACCTAATAAAAAGAAAACTACTAACAGAAACAGTATAAAGTGTAGGCACACAGTGCTATCTTGCTCATACCTGCAACAACCCTCTGCTATACCCAAATGCTGGTTATTCTGAATTGGTAAAGCATCAACACATACCTGTAGTTAGTGTTTGAATGTGCCCCCGCCCATTCCTATTGGTTGTCTCATTAGCTGGCTGATAAGAATGTATGTGAGATTATTAGGAAGTGCAGTATCTTTGCCAGTTAAAAAAAAAAAAAAAACCTGTATTGTATGCTCTAAGGGGCAAAGCCTCATGAATTTTATTGTATTGTAAATGTACTGTCTCCCTTTGTATTGTAAAGTGCTGTGCAAATTGTTGGTGCTAAATAGATCGTATATAACAATAATTTGGCCATAGCATAGGCATTACCACTAGGTACCTGTACTTTATAACTCCTATTTGTTTTCTCTTTTTAAAGTGTAACTAAAAGCAAAACTTTTTTTTTTTTTTAGTTTTGAATGAAGTGGAGAAGAATTGAAACGCCTGTCAGGTTTTTATTGCGGTCTGTTTCCCCATTAGGGAAATTCACTCACTCTATTTGTCCTGTTTACCATTGTCATCAAAAGTAAAAGAAAATCCTACATTTTGGGCTGACACCAAAACAGTAATAGAGGGGAAATCTTTTAATGGGGACACCTGGGATTCCCTCATTTTGAAGGGATTTCCTCTTTTTTCTTTGCTAGACTGCCATTGCTGTTCTTCTGCAAATGCTAGGTGCCAAGCTATATTAGGCCTCAGTACTTTCTGAGTTACACAACATAGGATGTATAGAGTCAGGGAAGATATTTATGTAGCATGACAGCCAGGCAACTAACAGGCTTAGATGGGGTAGTCAGCATCAGCAGCCTAAATACTGTTTGTGTCTCATAACAGGTTTCCTTTAACACTGTGCTCAATTAAATAGCATGCCAGACAGATGAATAAAGAATAACATTTCTAAGCTATGCATTGTCCATTTGCCAATAAAGTGGCATTACAAAATCTTGTAATTGTAAGTGGGTTAGTGAAGCTTTTTAAAACCTAGGTGAGCATATATCATTCATGAACAAAGTATGCATTAGTGCTTTGCTACTTAATAATTAATTTCTGATTTTGTTAAGCGTACATTCTGCAAGTTCAAATGACCGTGTGCAGGTGATACCGTCTCCCAAAAAGTGACTGAAAGGGTTTGTGTTTGATTCCCAATTATGGTGCTTGAAAGAGAAGGTGAAATATTCAAGCAGTGATTGCGTAAATTTGGTATTACCCGGGCCTCAATTTTGCTTATCTATTCTATGTCATCTATTCATAACTTGGGTGAAAATGCTAAGGGATTTAATTATTTTTTGGAAGTCATTATAGAGCACATGCTAAGTATTAGCTGGCATGTTCATTAAGCATTGACTTACAAAGCAATCTGTGGTCAATCTGTAATAAAGTACTTTGTTTCACTAAGGGTTTGTTTATACATGCTTCAAAATGTGACTTCAGACAAGCTGTTTTAAAGTTCTCTGAATGCCAATCATAGCTCCTATAACTAAATAAAATGGTTAGCTCACAGTCCTGTTTACATGTTGTTTTTGGTTTGCTTTAAAAATTATACCCTGTGTTACTTTAATGGTGTTTCAAAGCATTTCTGAAGCCTCCATAGAAATCTATGATAAAGATGACTTGCAGCACCTGCAGCTTTTGAGAGGCTTTTATTCAGCTTTAGCTTTGCTTTGTTTGGGAGGTATTGCAAGCATGATATCCCAGGAAGCACTGGGAAACTAAAAAGCAAACCTTTTAATTTACCTTTAAAGCGAATAGAGCCACTTTTGACTTTTACGGTAATTTCAAAATGTGTACTACTGAGGAAAATAATATATTGAAAATAAATGCAATATATATATATTATAAAAGGCTATTATGCCTGTGAATTTTGTCCCCCTTTTTATTGGATAACAGGTTATGCTTTCAGAAGCAACATAATATATATTTCTAGCTCATACACTATATAGTTAAAGGTTTGTGGAACCTGACCACAATACCTAGATGAGCTTTTTAGACATCCCACTCCAAATCATAGGCATGTTGCCACTAACCCCTCCCCCTGATTTGTGCCTAGAAATGCCTCCATTCTTCTGGAAAGGCTTTCCATGAGATTTTTAGAATACTTCTGATATTGTACAACAACAGATGAGAGGGGTCTGAACCAGAGCAGAGCAGACGACACACGTGATGTGCAACAGGGGAACAATATATCAGAAGGGGAGTGGGGACCAGAGAGAGGAATGAGCAGCAGAGGATCAGCAGAGCTAGGGGATTGGAGCAGGAGAAATGAGCAATGTTACATGTGTTATGCAGCGTGGGAGCAATATAGTGGGTGGTGAGCGAGGACAAGAGAAAGAGGAAGATCAGCAAACCAGAGGATCAACAGAGCTAGGGGTTACTACTGAGTGGGGGATCAGCAGAGCTGGGGAGCTGTAGGTTACTACTGAAGGGGGGATCGGCAGGGCTGGGGGTTACTACTGAACATGGGATCAGCAAATCTGGAGGTTACTACTGAGTGGGAGATCAGCAGAGCTAGGGGCAACTACGGAGTAGGGCATCAGCAGAGCAGGGAGTGCTACTGAGCAGGTGATCTGCTGAACAAGAGTACTAATGGGGATCTGCTGAATGAGGTTACCAATGAGCTGGGGATCTGCTGAATGAGGTTACCAATGAGCTGGGGATCTGCTGAATGAGGTTACCAATGAGCTGGGGATCTGCTGAATGAGGTTACCAATGAGCTGGGGATCTGCTGAATGAGTTTACCAATGAGCTGGGGATCTGCTGAATGAGTTTACCAATGAGCTGGGGATCTGCTGAATGAGGTTACCAATGAGCTGGGGATCTGCTGAATGAGGTTACCAATGAGCTGGGGATCTGCTGAACAAGGTTTCCAATGAGCTGGGGATCTGCTGAACAAGGTACTAGTGAGCTGGGTATTTGCTGACTGGGGGTACTACTGAGCTTTTGTTCTACTGGGCCCCTTTAAAGCAAATAGAAAATCAACACACATGAGGCATTTGCCAAGCTTCATTAAAGCTTCACAAAAGCATTATTGAAACAGCATCAAAGAATCACCAATGCACCAAAAGCACATCAAAAAACAATATTACTTCCGGTTCCGGCGCCGGATGCTGTGACTAACGGGACCCGCGGCTCCCGGGAACCCGCCCGTATAACATCTGCCATCTGCCTCGGGGACCCCCGCATCTTGGCTTTGGGGTGCCTCCTCACATCCCGCGGTGGCCCCAGCATGGAGCGGTACCTTCTCCCGATGCAGTCCGGCCACGAGTCGGCTGCTGGGGCGGAGGGGTGCGGCTCTCCCCCTCCTGCAGCCAAGATGGCCGCCGAAGCTGCCTGTCACAGCATGGACACAGGCACAGAGGGAGATCACAACGTGGGAGCAGGTATGTCTGCACCTCTCCCCACCATCCTCACTGCCTCTCCACTCACATCAGGCACTGATAGCTCTTCTGAGCAATATATAAAAATAGCCCAGGCAGTTTCTTCAATTTTGCTCCCAAATATCACACAGGCTGTGGATAAGGCTGTAAGCCAGGGCATTGAACAGCTGCGAATAGATTTGGGCGAACATTCTAAACGGTTAACTGTGGCTGAGCAGCGCTTATCTGACTTAGAAGATGAAGTCCATTCCATACAAGCAGTTACGTCACAATCCAATCGTATACAGCAAAATATATTGGATAAAATCGACGATCTGGAAAATCGTTCACGTAGAAATAACTTACGCATCGTGGGTCTCCCAGAATCTTTTAATACAGGTTCTCTTCCCGATCTCTGCTCAGCACGAATCCCTGCAGCTTTGGGTCTATCCTCCTCCTGTCAGGTGGAGAGAGCTCATCGCCTGGGGCCCCCATCTAACGAACGCCGGATACCACGTTCGGTGATTGTCCGCTATCTCAACTATGCTGATCGCATGGCGATCCTCACCTCTTTTCGTAATTCCCATTCTCTACAAATTGAGGGTCACAAATTATTAATATTTGCGGACTATTCACAGGAAGTATCACGTAAACGGAAAGCGTTTCAGCAAGTCTGCGCCACTCTTCACCAGAAAGGAATAAAATTCACATTAGCGTATCCGGCTACGTTACGTTTCAATGCACCATCCGGGGAATCCAAATCTTTCGTCCACCCTGAAGAAGCCCACCAATACCTCCAAGATCATCTAAATGACGGGGATCCGTCGACGCGTATTGCGGGCAGGAATTCTGGCCCTAGAGATCAACGTAGTCCTCGCAAAGACCCACCTAAGCGTCAACGCACAAACCCAGCGTCTTCCAAATCTCGCCCGCCTTGAAGGTATAAGAGGCCATTGGTCTCTACATATTAGCTTTAAGCTTCTCTCCTGATTGGTACCGATTGGTACGGATGTGACTGTTTTTCACTGTTTTTCATTTTTTGCTTGGTTTCTATTGCTTTCTATTGCAATGCACATACTTTCCAAAGTCTGAGTTTTATTGGTTGTTCAACTTGTAATGTTATATATATATATATTATCTGATGGTGCGGCGTTCTCTCACGCTCACCTGCTTCAACATTATTGTGTAAATCATATATCTGCTTGAATTTATACTTCCCTACTCCTGCATGTGCCTGGTTCCCTATTTCAGCGGTGCTGGGGGGGGGGAGATGCTGGAGCCGCTGATGGGAATAAATTTGAGGGAGGCCCTCTCCCATCCCAACAATTATACACCGGCCCCTGGGGCAGGCTCTTCTCCCATATACTCCCGGTCACGCTGGTATTGGTGGAAACAGCATGCGGAATGACGTGAAGTCCTGTATACTGTATTGGTATATTGTATGTTTTGACTTTTTGTTGGGCTCTATTAGGGCCCTTGATCTTGTTCTCGCCTTTCTCTCTCGCTTTTCTTTTCTTCTCCAACTTTATTTCTTGGGAGAACTCCTCCGTCCTCTGAGACCGGTTTCTAATCACCCCCAATTGTCTAGCGAAGCAGTGTTCATTATGCGTACATTTCTAATGGGTAAAATGATTATCCTTCTATCATATCAAGCACATCAGTTAAGATGACACGTATTTTCTCTTGGAATGTCAAGGGTCTCAGGTCCCCTCACAAACGCATGGCGGTTCTACGACATCTACGGCGCTTGCGTGCGGATATAGCTTTGCTCCAAGAAACTCACCTTACCCAATCTGACTTTATCCGCATGCGTAAACTATGGGTGGGTCATGTGTTCGGCTCCTCCTCCCTAAATAATAAAGCAGGGGTACTTATTCTTATTCACAAACGGCTTAATCCGGAATTAGTCGCTATGGATGCTGATACTGAAGGCCGTTTCATAGCAGCTCATATCAAACTCGGAACCCAAGAATTGGTTCTTACTAGTTTTTACGCACCCAATTCCCCGACGAGGCAGGTTTTCCAGGCCCTCTCTTCACGGCTGGCGGCATATGTTCACAAGCCGCTCGTCGTGGGAGGGGACTTTAATTCTGTTATGCAAGAGCAGGAGGATAAATCGCAGAATGTAGACCGTGGCCCTCGCTCCCCTCAGTTTCCCCGTCTCACACCTACTTTGCTATGTAGCTTCGCTGAAGCAATGCAATTTACCGATATATGGCGCTTAACCCATCCGGACGGCAAAGATTACACTTTCTATTCCCCTGTTCATCATTCTTTATCTAGAATAGATTATACCTTTTGTAATTCCGTTCTACTGCAACATGTTGTATCATCTACCATACATGACATAGCCATATCAGATCACTCTCCAATCTCTATTACTATAAACTTTCTAGACCCTACGCCACATCCTAGGATATGGCGTTTCCCCTCGTTTCTGGCGAATAATCAGGAGCTCTCCAAACTATTACAGGACACCTGGGCAGACTTTCAAATTACGAATGCTGTCCATGTCTCTAATCCAAATTTGTTTTGGGATGCAGGGAAGGCTGTGTTACGCGGCAAAATCATCGCTTTTACGTCCGCTTATAAAAAAAGAATTTCACGTAATTTCACTGAAGCTAGTAACCTTCTTAGACTGACTCAAAGAAAAATGGCGGACTCTAATACGCAGGACAACAGAAAAGCTTGGGCGGACGCTAAAACCCAATTTGATACCTGGGCGGCTGCTCAGGAAGCATTACATCACTCACACCTTGACTTACAATATCACAGGTTTGGTAATAAACCAGGCAAACTGCTGGCGCGCATGTGTAGGAAGCCTTTCACCCCTACGCAATTCACCTCTCTTAAAGACTCCCAGGGGGCACTTAAACAATCTCAGGAAGAGATTATATCTATTTTGGAAAACTTTTATGCAGACTTGTACGGGCCGGATCCTATTGACCAGGCACGAGCACAGTCCTTTCTGGAAAGTGTAAATTTGCCCCAAATAGATCCAATAGCACTGCAATCTCTAAATGCCCCTATTTCACAGGCGGATATTTGTCTAGCTATTAGATCTCTAGCTAATGGTAAAGCTCCAGGTCCAGATGGGTACACCTCTGAATTTTTTAAACTAATGGACAAAACTCTGTCTCCTACTCTCCAGCTAGTTTATCAGTCCATCCAGGAGAGCGGGGTATATCTCCCATCGGCTTCGCAAGCCCACATTAAACTAATAGCAAAAAAAGGTAAAGACCCTTCTGATCCTGGATCGTATCGTCCCATTTCCCTCCTTAACCTAGATGCAAAGATCCTTTCTAAGATCATAGCTAACCGTTTGGCCATTATTTTACCCTCTATCATTCACCCTTCTCAAGCAGGTTTTATAAAGGGTCGATCGGCCACGTCTAATATCCGCAAAGTGCTTACAGTTCTGCATCAGGCTAAAAATAACCCCCTTCAGGATTTAGCGATTATTTCTCTCGATGCTGAAAAAGCCTTTGATAACGTTAGTTTTCAATGGCTTCAACTAGTACTCTCTAAATTTGGCTTTTCCGGTTCGTTTATACAGTTAATTCAGGCTATGTATTCTGCCCCAACGGCTCAGATAGTAGCCGCGGGAAAAATATCTAACTCTTTTCTACTACATAAAGGAACAAGGCAAGGCTGTCCACTATCTCCCTTGCTTTTCAATTTAGCATTGGAACCCTTAGCCCGCTTCCTGCTTTTTCAGTCACAACTTCATGGCGTTCAAGTTGCTCAACAAGACCTTCGCCTAGCTTTATTTGCGGACGACATATTAATATTCACATCCAACCCGTCACTAGATCTGCCATATATTCAGAAAGTTTTTGCAGACTTTCGGTGTTGCTCGGGTCTTCGTATTAATTTTGCAAAAAGTGAGGTCCTTCCCCTATACCACGCCCGACTTCCAGATTGGGCCTGCGACTCCCTCTTTAAAATCAATACACGTTACATTACCTATCTGGGTATCAAAATTGGGAAATTGGCTTCGTCCCTTTATTCTCTTAACTTTTCGCCAGTTATTCAAAAAATTTTAGCGGAATTGGAAGTGTGGAAAGACCTGCCATTATCCCTCATGGGTAGAGCCCATCTCTTCAAGATGACAAGCTTTCCGAAGCTTTTATACCCTCTCCAAACTATCCCTCTTCTGCTCAAACGCACGGATATAGTCAAGTTAAACAAGGGGATTTCCAGTTTCCTATGGAGAGGGCGTCGCCCGCGTATAGCTATACACAAGCTGTTTCTCCCTAGATGTGAGGGCGGCCTGGGCCTCCCCAACATCCGGCTCTATAATTTATCTTGTATTTTACGGGTGTGTATAGATTGGTTATCCCAAGCGTCCATGTTCTCCAATTACCTACTTGAATCAGCCATGGTGAGTCCGTTCGACCTGTCGGCCCTATTACATTCTAACTCCAACTCAATACCGGTTCATCTTAAACATAATCCACTCATACGGGATACACTCTTCACTTGGAGGGAGGTCAGACGTAGACTAGGAGTTTCTCCCTGGATATCTCGCTTTCTTCCCATACATCACAATCCTTCCTTCTCTGTCTCTCAACAACATGCAGCCTACGATTTGTGGTATAACCAGGGTCTTAGACTTGTGAACCAATTGTATGATGGTGCATCAGGTTCTCCCCTTTCGTTTCAACAAATTCTTGGCTCGTTTGAACTACCTTCCCATCATTTTTTGTATATTTTACAAGTCAGGAATTTTGTGAAATCCATAGCTCAGGATAAGTCCACCCGTTTTTGCACGACTATGATAGAGGTTCTTGTGAGGAACCAGAAGTATAACATATCTAACATATATAATCAATTGTCCTTGCAATATGCTACACCGTTGGACTCCTCTACCTCCATCAAAACATGGTTGCGGGACTTCGACAATGTTTTCACTGCGGAACAAATACTTGCAGGCTTTAACACTACCTGTGCGTTCAACACGAACGAATTTTGGCGGGAGCAGCAATTTAAAATTATGCATCATGCCTATATGCCTTGTTTGTACTCAAGATCGGACCCAACGATCTCTGCGTGTCCGCTTTGTGGCTCATATAAGCCATCCCTCCACCACAGGTTTTGGAGTTGTCCCTCGATCTCTAATTTCTGGTCCCAACTCTTGAACTTTATACTCTTCGTTACTGCTCTCCCGCTACCTAGAGACCCACTGCTCCTTCTTTTTGGAAACCTGGATGTTCCCGTAACTGCTGCTTCACATCAGCACATTGCTCTGCTCAGAACTGCCAAACCGTGGCTCTCCACCTGCCTGATGGCAGCGAGAAGGTCAATTTTAAAAAAATGGGCCTCCAACTGCCCGCCAACCATTTCGGATGTCAAATTGGACTTACACTCTCTACTTCGTTTGGAGCGGCTCAGCATTCATAACTCCCCATCTACTCCAGGAGAGGAAAAGTTCAATCGCAAGTGGGGACAATATGTTTCAAGAATACTCCCTTCCTCGGAGTCTCAGCACCCCTCACATGGATTTCTAGCCTGGTCCTAATGTAGCCTCTGGGATATTCCTGATGCGTTATGTATTGCTCGTATTAGGGGTAATCTGACTGTTTGAATTATACTTTCTGGGCCTTCTTGGACCTTTGACAATCTACCCTCCTTCCACTTTGGATTCAGTTTTCACTTTTCTTCTACTCTCTTTCTTTCACAACTTCGCTTCTTTGATGACTCTTAGGGAACTGTCCCCATACTAGCCCATCTACACCTCCACACACTGTCGAGCTGTTTCTTGCTACTGACATGTTCTTCCGGTCATCTGGCCTCTGAACCTAGGTAATACATTCCTAAGTCTTCTACCTCTCCCTCTCCCTCTTTTCTTTCTTTCTTTCTTTCTTTCTTTCTTTCTTTCTTTATCTTTGTCTTTCATGATGGTCTATTTCTTTCTAGACTTGTTTTCTCAATTTTCTTTCTCCTTATTTCCCTACGGTCTAATCTCTATTCTTTATTCTATGTTTTCTGTTTTTGTTCCCACTTCCTATCCATATGCACGTTGACCCTCCTCCTGGTCATTTGACTATTGGCTAACATGGAATATATCTGCTTGTCTCTCTAGAATTATACCTTTGCATGTTTTGACTCGTATCTTCTTAACAACCTGGATACATTACTCCTAAGCCCTTACATTTCGACACTTCGTGCGATGTCTCCCTTTCCATAAGTAAATCTTTTATTTCTACACATCTTTGTTTTTCTCTTTGTCTCTCTTGGGGCTTTTGCATATTCGTTATGAGAACAATTGGTATTTTTGGATTTTGTTACCTGCTTTGACATGTTGCTACGCTACGCATACTGTATAACTTTTATCGTTGGTTCATGTGTGTATAAGATAAAACCTAATAAAGTCTCTTTTAAAAAAAAAAAACAATATTGAAGTGGTAGGTGCTTTAATGTGTGTTGAAGTCGAAGCAAAGGTAAATTACCCTAAGGGAACTATACTGTACCTCATGGCTGCAACTGAAAAAAATATTAGATGTCTGTTAATACCTTGAGATGTTTTATTAAATAAGTTTTAAGATCTTTTAACACCCATACTATATTATGGAAAGTAATTTTTTTAAAGCTGATGTTTAGTTATGATTGTCATGATCTCATACCTGAACAATCCTTGTAGAAGCTGCAAATCACTCTAGTAGTTGCCCTATGACAGTGATAGCAGCAGTCTTCTGGGTTCTGTGCTGTGTGACAACCCTTCTGCATAGTAACCTTAGGGATCGCTCACTCAGCACTGCTGCCATCCACAGAACACAACAGTAATTTTTCAAGTAATACAAGGTGGAGAGCTGGGGCTGTGCCTGCACTCAGAATCTCCCCAGTGTGAAAACAGGCATTAATAAAAATCCTGGCAGGGGTTTTAATACTACCGCATTCTATCCACAAAAAAAAAAAAAAGGTTTTGGCTATAGGGCAGCACAATGGCTTGGTGGTTAGCTCTCCTGCCTTACAGCACTAGGGTCCTTTGTTTGAATCCCAACCAAGACACCATCTGCATAGAGTTTGCATGTTCTCCCTGCGCTTGTTTGGGTTTCATCCCACACTCCAAAGCCATACTGCTAGTTAAATTAACTTCTATCCAAATTGGCCTTAGAATTTGTATGCACGCATGTGAGATAAGGACCTAAAAATTGTAAGCTCTTTGAAGGCAGGCATTGATGTGAATGTGCAATATGTAAAAGAAATGTGTAAATTGTTAGTGCTATATAAATACATGTAATAATACAATTATTTAAACATTCTGTACATGTTCATCTTCAAGAAAAACACTAGTTTTAAGACAAAATCAGTAACTGGTTCGTTGTGTTAACTATATCATTGTTTTTTTCAACTGGAACTTTTTTTTATATAGCCACTTTCAGGATATAATTGCTGTCTGTATTCCTTTGAGAAGTTCCCCTCACAAAAAAGAAATGTCTTCATAGATGATCTCTGGGAGAGTCCTGCTTAACCTATTCAGCAGGGCAGAAGTACAGGTCATCTTGAACATCCAGACTAAATAAATCTTACAGCTCACTGAAAACACATTGGACTACCTTTTGAATAGTTTGAGTTAATGTTCAGGTTATAGGTCTTATCAACTAAAGGCATGAAGGCTGTTCACACTGGAAATTATAGGTTCACTTTGCAAGATAAGATGAAGCCATGTGCATGTTAAACATCCAACCTTGCAAAATCCTGTTTTTGACCTTTACATATACATGCATAAAATTCTCCTTCATTGTCAGCATTGCAGTATATACATACAATATGTGCATAAACTATTTCACAGAAACATTTAAGTTTCTATTTTTATTTTATGGCTATGCACTCCTCACTGTATTCATGGTCTTCACTTAGCTGTGTACGCTTTTTCATAGACAACAACGCATCTGTGTTCAGATTAGTAAAAAAAAGTAATGCTTTTTACACCTGTGAGCAAGAGACCTTAAGAAAATGCCTGCTATTTTTATCACCCAAATGCATACTACTCCAAATATTATTAAGGGTGTGTACATATATTTAGGCACATATAGCTTGCATCTGAAATGCAATTGAAACATGTTTAGGTTGCTTCTGTCATGTAAATGTAGAACAGCAGTTCTGAAACAAACATATCAGTATAAACCTTTTCCAACAGCTGTTACATTGGCCAGACTGGGCTTTGCTTATAAAATTTGAAGTGTAATAAAACTGAGCCTTTACCAAAGTTTATTTTGTGATGAAGTGAACCTGTGTTACATTTATCTACTTGCCTTCTGGAAGATCAGTCGTAATCAGCGACTTATAGTAGGACTGCGATAGTGCGGCAGGCATTCTGACACCAACTGCCATTGGGTGGAAACTAACTGTCACTGACATCTCCAGTGACACTAATACAGTGATCAGTGCTAAAAAAAAAGCACTGACACTGTACTAATGACACTGGGAAGGGGTTAACATTTGGGGCAATCAAAGAGTTAATTGTGTGTTAGGGAGTGATTTAATTATGTACTGTGTAGAGTTTTACTAGGGGATATGCTGGTTTTTATCTCCCTGCTCTGCAAAGAGATAAAAAGCTGAACATTCCCTCTGACAGGAGAGAGAACTGTGTTGTTTACACTCACAGATCTCTCTACTGTCACCTGCTCTGCCGATTACCCAGTGATTGACACCTACAGGAGCCAATGAGAGCCTATGCGGAAATGCAGAATCACTTATATACAGTATACATGATTCTGCGCAGAGTGGTCACCCTATAGCAGTAAAACTGCTACAGGGTAGTTGGAAAGTGGTTAAACATCCAATTATGTACAGGGATGTCAAACATATAAAAAATCCTTACACACATAGTTGAGGGTTTGAAATAAACACAGTCATGCTTCCTTTAATTTTACACTTTAGGAAATTTCAGTTCCACCACACTTCACATTTTGGTAAATCCAGGCCATGGAATCCAATAAAAAAGTGAGATCTCCATTTAAGTAGAACCATAGGTTGAGTGGCTCTGATCTGTCCTCCAAATCCTTTCAAAAGTAATCGTGAAAATGGCAAAATACAACAGCAGGTACGTTTTAAAAACTGGTTAGATATACCATGTATTCACTAGTATATGGATCAAGATCCATTTTCAACTATACTGTAGATAACTATTGAATCAAATTTGAGAGAACATCTTACCATCATTACAGCTATGGAATTGAAATTATTATTATTATTATACAGTATTTATATAGCGCCAAAGGGTTTGCTCAGCGCTGTACAATAGCAAGGGGGACAGAACATGAGACAAGACAGAAACAATACAATACACGAGGGGTTTGAGGGCCCTGCTCTTTCGAGCTTACAATCTAGGAGGGAGGGGAAAGTGGTACAGGAGGAAATGGCTGTGGGAAATGAAGTGGTGGGAGGAGTGGAGGAGGTCAGCTGTTAGGTGAGGGTGGGGTAGGCTTCCCTGAAGAGGTGGGTCTTCAGGGTGCACCTGAATGTGATGAGGGTAGGTGACAGTCTGATGGATTGGGGTAGGGAATTCCAGAGGATGGGGGAAGTCCTGGAGAAATCCTGCAATCGGGCGTGGGAGGAGGAGACCAGGGAGCTAGAGAGTAGGAGGTCCTGTGAGGAGCGAAAGGCACGGGTAGGGTAGTATTTGGGTATCAGGTCAGTTATGTAGTTTGGGGCAGCATTGTGAATGGCTTTGTAGGTTAGGGTTACCAGTTTGAATTTGATGCGCTAGGCAATCGGGAGCCAGTGAAGGGATTGGCAGAGGGGGGTGGCGGATGTGGAGTGGTTGGTGAGATGGATGAGTCTCGCCGCTGAGTTCAGGATCGACTGAAGTGGGGATAGCGTTTGTTTGGGTAGGTCAGTGAGAAGGGAGTTGCAATAGTCCAGGAGTGAAATGATGAGGGAGTGTACGAGTTGTTTAGTAGTGTCTGGGGTGAGGAATGTACGTATCTTGGAGATGTTGCGGAGGTGGAGCCTGCATGATCTTGATAGCAATTGGACGTGGGGTAGGAAGGAGAGGTGTGAGTCCAGGGTGACCCCCAGGACTTTGGCATGTGGGGTGGGAGTGATGGTGGCGTTGTTTGTAGTGATAGAGAGGATGGGGGGGCACAGGGGGGAGACCAGGAGCTCTGTTTTGGACAGGTTAAGTTTGAGGAAATGGAGCGACATCCAGTCTGATATGTCGTTCAGGAGGTGGGCAATGTGGGCGGAGAGTGAGGGGGTGAGGTGGGGGGTGGAGAGGTAAATTTGTGTGTCGTCGGCATAGAGGTGGTAATTGAAGCCGTGGGAGTGTATTAGTTTGCCAATTGCTAGTTTGCTATTTTTTTCCATTATCATTGCCTATTATAAACAGATGCATCTTTGGTTCACTGTACTTATAAATTTGTATGTAAATGATTAAATATTATAAAGTGTATTTAATGAATATATATACACAAAGTCTATGCTAAAGGTAAGGCAACCTTCCTTACAGTCCAATCTTCATGGAGCTCAAAGATCTTCAACCTTGTCCATATCAACCACTGTAGGTCTCCACCAACAGGGACCCCCATTGGAAGCACTAAAACCTTGCTGCCCTCTTCAATTTAGGGAAGTCCAGCACTAGAGCTCTGAGGAAGAGGTTATGTCCTGAAATGCGTTAGCTGCACCCATTCTGGTGGATATGTGTCTGGTGGTGTGATTGATATTTTTAATGCATGTGACATCTTTTCTTTTGTGAATATAACAGATTATACATTTTTAACCTACTACAGAGTCTTACAGTAATGCACTAGGCTGGTGCACCTCCTTGTTATGTTTTTGTTACAATATATTTAATGCTGGCACTTTGGTGTTTATGATTTTTAACGTGTTTTTAGGGTTACAGTTTTCTCCTTTTTATGCTAAGGGTATTCATATTAATAAAAAATTATATATGTATTTTATATTTTGTTGATCCATGGTGTTGTAAAGGTGGTTACCATAATTTTTGTTTAGTGGATTGATCTGTACACACACCAACACCTGTCAACATGCAGGTGTGCTCAGCTATGTCCCTGCAATTGGACAAAATATAAAGCTGGATAGCCTATATAGGCAGAGCTGATCCAGACATATGTAATATATAGAGAAGTAAGCAATGCAGGGAATCCTTGCAAAGGGAATCAAAGAGCACAAGACGAATTTTGAGCTGAGAAACTATAATTCTACTACATTACAAAGCTCTGGTTCAGTTGCATCTTGAGTATGCCTTCCCATTCTGGCCACTAGTCCTTAGGAAGTACTTGCTGGAACTGCAGAGAGTCCAGAGAAGGGCAACACAACTAATAAGGGGACTGAGGGACTTCAGTTATGAGGAACGATTACAAACATTAAACTGATTCTCCTTGGAGAAGAGACGCGTAATAGGGGCTATGATAACAATATACAAATATCCTAATAGTGATTCCAACATTGGAATTAAACTATACAGTCTCAGGTCACTCAAGAACAATCCAATCACAATATTCCCAATGCACGTGTTCCTGAAGATGGCTGTGCAGTTTTGCTGGGTGCTACAGTGACCACAGGCTAGGAACCGTAGCAAATAAATGTCACCCGCACACCAAGGATTCCTCAAGATGAGTCCAAAATTTTATTTCATGGTCACGTGGTAAACACAATGGCAATGTTTCTGAGCCATAGGGCCCCTTCATCAGGCAAGTGACCTCAAGGTCACTCAATAAGATGTGGCAAATCAATGAAGTTTGACGAGAAGTGGTTTTAAGCTTAAATGGCGTAGGGGGTTCTTTACTGCTAGAGCATTCCACAATCAGTAGTTTAAGTGGGAAGTGTCACTAATTTTAAAAACATATTTAGATGGGTATCTTATTGAACACAATATACAGGGATATGGGAAGTGGTAGAAACATGAATTAGAGGGACTGGAGTCTTTATTCAACCTTACCAACTATGAAACTATGAACAATAGAATGTACAGGGTGTGGAACAGAAGGATTCCAGGTGCTTAGATGGGTGAAAGTCTTTGCAGGTGATACTCTTAACAGATTTTGTATTGTTTGTTGAAGAGCAAATGCTAGATGAATTGTGAGAATAGATTTGAAATACAGTACATACTGTTTGTGGGAACTAACTTCATTGCCAAAAGATTCGTATTTATATCCATTATTTTGTCTAAGATTTACAAACCACTACCAGTCAACAGGCAGTCTAGTGATCTGACTTTTTCCCTATTGTAGGTAGAGCCAGGGGCGGACTGACCATTTGGATACTCTGGCACTGCCCGAGGGCTCGGGGTCAGTAGGGGGCCCCATGAGATGTCCCTGGTACCTTTTTCATAGGCTTTTTTGAGTGTGGGCAAGGACACAGGGGCCCCATGATTCCCTATTGCCCGGGGGCCCCATGAGTTGTCAGTCCGCCCCTGGGTAGAGCTAAAGTTAGTCAGAAAAAAATGTTACTCCTAAAGCTGCAGTCACATCACTTACCTGTAAGCCTGTGCATTGTTTGCCCTACACATGACCTGTGAATGACAGGATTCTCTCCCCAATTAAATCTTGTTACATGCAATATACTGTATATAATGTGTGTGATTTTTTTCAATGGAGGAAGGAAGGGGTGGGCCACCATCAGGTCTTTTTTGCTGCAGCTTACAGAAGCCTCAGAACTATTAACTTAGCACAGGAAATTTAGCAGTAGGAAGATTAATTGTTGTCATTAAGCAAAAGATTTCTGCAGGATCCAGCTGCTTGCATGACATGGGACATACACTATTACAAGGGACGTATTTTGGACCAATTTGAGCTTTAAAGGATGAATTCACCTTTGGAAACATGTTACATGTTCCACCGTTTTTAGGGTGGTACATGCAGCATGTTCCCAATGCTGCAGCCGCCATCTGCTGCCTCTCCCTCCATGTGACAGAAGTATGGGGAGAGATACCCTGTACTAGCTATCAGTATTTAAAAACAGCTCAGCTGTGCTGGGCTCTGCCCACATGGCTGCATCATTCATTCAGTGTCCTGTGAATGAATGAACTACAAGTCCCCACAGCCTTAGTGGCTGTTGGCATGTAGTTCTCAAGGAACTACCATGGTGCTGTGGAGCACTGTGGTAGTTCAGTATATCTGCCTGCCTGTTCATCCCATGTGGGCAAGCAGATATACTGACAGGTCTGCAGGAGACCTGCATGGCACCAGCGATCTGCTGATCACTGGCGCAATGTTTTGGAGGCTCATGCAGCCAAAAATAATAATGTACTTTTGTTACCTGCAAAAATGTGCATTTATTATTTTTGTGCAAAAGGTGAACTGTTCAGCAATGTCTCCTCTCTGCCTCCTCATCCCTGTGATTGGACAGTGAAGAAATAGCAGTAGACTTACTGTATGTGGTCCAACTTTCAGCATGTTCTTTGTCAGCATACCTGATTAGTCCCAAGTACCTCTCTTCTCTCTTTCAGTCTGCGTTCTGCTGTGGAATGTAATACAAGTAGTAAATTCAAGTTAAATTCATCTCCTAGATTGCAAGCTCCAAGGAGCAGGGCCCTCCTATCCCTCTTGTATTGAACTGTATTGTTGCTGTATTGTCTCCGTTTATATTGTAAAGCACTGAACAAACTGTTGGCACAATATAAATCCTGTGTAATAATAATATATTTATTCTGTAGGGTTCTGCTTCAAGTGGAGAGCTCACAGACAGATAATCCATGCCACAAGTAGGTTTAAGGGCTTCCTGCCTGTGTTTATTGGTGAGTGTTACATCAAAACAAGAAATTCCTTCACAGGGATAAGAGTCACAATCCAATACAAAAGTCCAGTAGAAAACAGTTATTAAGCCTCCTGGCTCATAAAAAGATGCAGCTTCAGTGTCGGCTTCAGAGCTGCATGTTGGAGATACAACAGCATGTACTATATAGTATTGTGTGTTAATATCTCTTGACCAGTAGATGGCACTGTACACTAAAGGTTACTAGTTGTGCATATGTGTAAAACTTGTTGGTTCTCTCTTCCTTTTCTTCTCTCTTCTTCTCTTCCTCTCTCTCAAAGCAAGATGTCTGCTATCACTGTCTGCTGAAATGTGCTCTGTATGTTTGCAACTTAAGCCACACAAGTAAAACAGAGTTCTGCCTCATCGCTACCAGTGTCTTCTCTAACACATAACCAACACTGCAGACATGTTACCTCACAACCTGCTTGCATCCTTTTCCAGCAACAACCCATTCAAGCTAGGTTCACACCTATGTAGTTTGCATTTGATCCATTTCTGCAGTGCGTTTTCTGTGCATTTTGTATTTTTGCACATGCTTTTCTGCCGCATTTTTGTAGCGTTTTTGATGAATTTTGAACTTTTTTCTTGTTGAAAGGCAGATTAAAATATACAAATGCATAAAAAGCACACTACATGCATTTCTGCAGCATCTCCATTGAAGTCTATAGAAAACAAATGCAACATTTTGGGTTTAAAAAAAGTCCCTGACCCTTTCCAAAAAATGCACGGGGTGAAAATGTGGAGATGTGAACATGTCCCATAGGAAATCATGTTACATGGACTGTAGTGTGTTTCTGCAAAACGCTACAGAAAATGTTTAGGTATGAACCAAGACTCAGTGTAGCTGTCTGCCCTCATATGAGCAGGCAGTTACTGAATGTCAGGTAGAGTCAGTGAATTACCTAGAGCGCTCACCAGTGCCCTGGTAGTTCATTGAGATCTACAAGCTGTAAGCACGACTGATGGTAGTTGCATTTCTCCCATTTACAGAACTCTGTGAATGAATGATGTGGCCAGGTGGGCAGAGCTCAACACAGCTGTTTTGTTTTGTTTTTTTAAATTGTGACAGCAAGTGCGGGAAGAAGATCCCCAGCCTACTGTCACAAAAAGGGCTCAGGGGGGTGGTTGCTGGGTCTGCTCATTTAGTAACATGTTATATGTTACACCCTGGATATGGGAGTAACATGTAACATACAGGGGCGGACTGAAAACTCATGGGGCCCCTGGGCAATAGGGGATCATGGGGCCCCTGTGTCCTTGCCCAAACTCAAAAAAGCCTATGAAAAAGGTACCAGGGGCATCTCATGTGGGCCCCCTACTGACCCCGGGCCCTCGGGCACTGCCCGAGTTTCCAAATGGTCAGTCCGCCCCTGGTAACATATTGTAAAAGGTGAACTTATCCTTTAATAATTTTAATAAACAGATAACCATATTCACTTTTTATTTTTTTTAAGTGTTTCCCTAGAGTTCAAGTTTAATATTTAACATCATAGTATTTTTGATTCATGCCCAGAGGATTATCGTTATTTTTTAATATCTTTGAAAAAGCTAACAGGAAGCTGCAACAGCTAATCAATTGTAATATCATTTGTTTCATAAATGGATTTATGACACAGTCTGAATGAGTGTTTTACTATGAAAAGGGTTTCTTAGAAACCTAAGAGAAAACCAAAAATTGATTATCTATCAGTTTAGAAGTGCCATGCTTCAGTTTTACAGGGATAAAACAATGCTGAATCTGTCACAAGCAACATTTCAGTACAAGAATAGAAGAAATTATATCAAACTATTTTCAACTTTTTACATTTTAAAGCACCTATGGATTGCAGAGTTGATTTTTTTAAACATATTTTCCAGGTGAATCTATGTTCACAAACTTCCAAACATGCAGGGGGCACCCTATTTTATAGAGGTTTGGGGAGGGGCACACATGGAAGGCACATCCCAATTATGCATATTCGATGTAATTCAAATAGTAGTCAAGAACTCATGAAAAGTATTTGGAAGGTAATTTTGTGGTCTAGGACATATAGAGTTTCTAAAATGTTTGTACTGAATCATTTAGTATTGCTGCCAGCTTCTCATTTAATAGGTATCAAGACATTTTCTGTTTTACTTAAAACGGAGCTCCACCCAAAAAGGGAAGTTCCGCTTTAAGCCTTTGTCCCCCGCTCCCCATTAAGGATTGGAACCTTTGGAGAGTGGTAGGGGGGGCTGGTACCCGAATTTGACAGGTACCCGCTCCCACTTCCGCTGCGATTGCCTAGGCATTTGGAAGCAGAAGTTGTCCTCCCTCCTCCCCTCCGCGTAGTCTTTTGGGACACATGACAGGTCCCAGAAGACTACGGGGCCATTCACAAAGCGCAGCACTTCTCGAGCATGCGCAGTGGGCACGCGACTGTGAAGTCGCAAGCTGTCACAGCCGGGTGTCCACACTGAAGATGCCGGCGCCAGGGAGAGAAGACAGCCGGTGAAACCAGCAGTGGTGAGGACACTGCTGGACCAAGGGACAGGTAAGTGGCTGTATTTTAAAAGTCAGCAGCTACAGTTTTTGTAGCTGCTGACTTGTATTTTTTTTTTCAGGTGGAACTCCGCTTTAATTAATGGTACATGATGACAACCATCAGGTTCTCACTCAAATCTGTTCGGTGTCTGTGAATATAAAAGTTTGAACTGATTGGTGGGGCAGTTAGTGTGTTTCATATTCAGTGAGACTTCCTTGGGATCCTTGTGACTACCCATTCCCAAATTGCATAGATGAGTTGTTAACCACAGTTGAAAATGTTTTTATTTCGGGACATTCCCATCAAGTGTGCATGAGGATGAATGGAGTCTGGCATCCCCTAAAGCATGTACTGTTAGCATTGGGGACAAATTTCACAAGACTTATGTTCCAGAACAACAGCTGTATCTCCACCTTTGGATGTATCTCTTATGGTTGTATCCTTAAATTGTGAAAGTCCTAATAACGCCTTATGTACACTGCTGCTCCTAAACAT